>NC_138770.1:387546258-387828758 GCF_965119305.1 Pelophylax lessonae
GGATCGCTATCCTTTGCCGCTCATCCCTGAACTTATTGAACAGGTGTGTGGGGCTACTTATTTCACCAAATTAGACCTGAAAGGGGCATACAACCTAATCCGAATCCGTGACGGGGATGAGTGGAAAACAGCATTCAGAACCAGATACAGACTATTCGAATACCTTGTGATGCCATTCGGGCTATGTAATGCTCCCGCAGCTTTCCAAAGATTTATAAACGACATCTTTAGAGACTTACTTGATGTCTGTGTTGTAGTATACCTAGACGATATACTTATTTATTCTCGATCTATGCCTGAACACATAAAACATGTAAGACTTGTGTTGTCCAGACTGCTCTCACACAGATTATATGTGAAATTAAAAAAATGTCTATTTCATAAAGAAGAAATATTATTTCTAGGATACTTCATATCCAAAACTGGAATTAAGATGGATATGAGTAAGATATCCTGTATTCAAGACTGGCCTATACCAACAATTCGTAAGGCCCTACAGCGATTCCTTGGATTCTCGAACTTCTATAGGAAGTTCATCAAGAACTTTTCCGCTATTGTTAGACCTCTCACACAACTGACAAGTATAAAAAAACCATTCAAATGGTCAGAAGAAGCAAATCAAGCTTTCTGCTTGTTAAAATCAAGCTTTACTTCTGCTCCCATACTACGCCATCCAGACCCATCCCTCCAATATATTCTAGAGGTAGATGCGTCAAATATGGCAGTAGGAGCAGTTCTCTCCCAACGACCAACAAACACTTCATCACTCCACCCAGTTGCTTTCTTTTCAAAGTCACTAAGCAGCCCAGAAGTGAATTACCCAGTGGGTGAAAAGGAGTTGCTTGCCATAAAACTGGCACTGGAGAATTGGCGACATCTGCTCGAAGGTACCCAGTTACCAATACTTATATATACAGATCATAAAAACCTTCAATACCTCCAGACTAACAAGACTCTCTCCCACCGGCAGGTACGATGGTCATTATTCTTTTTAAGATTTAATTTCCTAGTGACCTACACGCCTGCAGACAAAAATAAAAAAGCGGATGCGCTATCACGATTAACCGAAGATAACTGCGCCAAAATCCCTTCCATTCCCATAATACCCTATGAACGCATTATTGGTGTTGTCCGTTCCTTGAAGGAAGAGATTTTGCACAGTATAAGAATGGATTCACCTCCACCACAACTAAGTACTGATGCAGAAGGCTTCCTCTATTACAATGACAAACTCTACATACCCCCTACTATGCGCACCAAGATTTTGGAGTTATCGCATGATGTGCCCATGGCAGGACATATGGGTATAACGAAAACCTTTAATTTGCTCACCAGGCAGTTTTGGTGGCCTGATATGAAGACGTCTGTACAAAAATTTGTTTCTTCATGTGACATCTGTGCAAGGTCCAAAATTGACACTACAAAACCATCTGAACTACTTTGTAGTCTACCAATACCCCAGGTTCCATGGGAAGTTGTATCCTTAGACTTCATAGTAGAACTACCACCCTCTAAAGGATTTAATACCATCCTAGTGTCAGTGGACCACTTGACAAAGATGGCACATTTCATTGCTATCCGTAGACTACCTTCATCTAAACAAACAGCAGAACTACTGATGAAACATGTGTTTAAGTTGCATGGAATTCCAAAAACTCTTTTGTCCGACCGTGGTTCACAATTCATCTCTAAATTTTGGCAAGCACTTTGTCAAATTTTACGCATTGAGCGAAAGCGCACTTCTCCCTACCATCCTCAGACCAACGGACAGACTGAAAGAGTCAACCAGTGCATTGAGCAATATCTACGTTGCTACACATCATACTTGCAGGATGATTGGGTGGATCTCCTTCCTCTAGCAGAATTTGCTTACAACAACGCAACCCACAGTACCACGAAGCAAAGTCCGTTCTACTTGAACTATGGATTTCATTCCACTCTTCTTCCACCACGCATCCTGCCATCGAGTAACCCAGTAGCCTCGAATTACCTTACCCAAATAAAAGACTCTTTGGGCTTACTCAATACCACTATATCACACGCTCACAGTCAACAAAAAAAGTACTACAACCTTCGTAGAAGACCTTCTCCTCAGTATGCTATTGGGGACCTTGTTTGGCTATCGACAAAGAACTTAAGATTAAAAATCCCTAGCAAGAAGCTTGGACCTTTATTTTTGGGACCCTTCCCAATTAAAAAACTTATCGGAAAAGCTGCAATACAGCTCACCCTACCAGCAGATCTCAAGATCCATCCCATCTTCCATGTGTCGCTACTGAAGCCCCATGTTCCTAACCAAGGAATAAGGCCTACCATCTTGCCTCCACCTCCAATACAAGTTGAAGGCGGAGAAGAGTATGAGATCAAGGAAATTTTGGATTCTCGCATCCATAGAGGAAGACTCCAGTATCTCATAAGATGGAAGAACTATGGACCCCAAGACGACACCTGGCTAGATACCTCTGATATTCATGCGCCTAGACTTATACGGAACTTTCACTCGAAACACCCAGAGAAACCTGTCCTATAGGCCTTCCGGAGCCGGCCTTAAGGGGGGGGGGTAGTGTAAGATTCTGGTACCTCCGGTACCCTTAATCACCACTTTCCTCTGTAATGCGTCCCACCTTTCTCTTCAGGTGGTACGCATATACCTTTAAGAACGATCATGTCACTGCTGAGCGCCGCAGAGCGACTATTTCAACCGCCGGCGGTCTCACTCACATTGTTCGTTCAACCTGCCTTGTTATCCACATGCTTTCAAGCCTGTCTCTCGATCGGAACCTCCAGCTATTCCCTCTACCTGGAGCAGACCGGAACCTCGCTACTGATCCCTATATCTCGCTACCGGATCATTCCTTATCTACTGGACCTCTCTAAACTACTAACATTATAAGTGATAAGTACCCCGCCGGGGAACCCTCCATAACCTTATTGCACTATCTACCTATGCACATTAAGGACTGTTACTACCTATCTATACTATCCTATCATCTGCACTGTTACATAGATTGCTAGCTCTTCAGCCTACTACCATCTATCATCTGCACTGCTGCATAGATTGCTGGCTCTCCTGTCTACTACTATCTATCCTTGCACTGGGTTAGTCAATCTTGTATTTGTCATCTGCTGTGCTCACCACCTGTTAGCATACTCGATACTAACCTATCTGCATTCCTAAATACCATCTTGAACTCTCCTATACAAAACCTATCAAGTGATTACCATCCTTGTCACTGTTCACACCTGTCCCTTCAGCACATCACCTTCATGCTATCATATACATCCTATCACTCCAGGAACATCTCATTGAGTGTGTATATATCTGTATGTTGAAGCTGACAGGCCCACGGTGATGAGTCCTGGAGAGTTGGATCTGGTATTCAACACATCTCTACATGACTACTGAGTGGAGATTTTGCAGCTGCAAATCCAGCCTATAATAAAAACGCAGGAGTGTTACACCATAAAGCAAGTTACAAAACAAAAACAGAAGTAGAAATACTGTTATTGTTACAGAAGTATTATAAATGTTATACTGTATAGTGAAGTTTGCACAAAAGGAAGGAACAAAAGAAAAAGGTAGAATTATTAATATGATATTCTGAGATATTAAGATTTTGAGAAGGTATTCAGAACATGGCTGTTGGGGAAAAAAAAAGGAAGAAGTCAGCAGGGTGTGGGTAGGGTAAAGTGGGTAAAGGAGAGGGCATCGAGAATAGAACTTGTACCACAAAAGTTAATACAAAGTAAATAAAATATAAGTCTTAACTACCAAGCATTCAGAACCTGTTCCTCAAAATCCAGTGATAGGCCATGTTTAATCCAAGGGTCCCAAATGCTTATAAAAGTACTAAATTTATCGCAATCCATGGCTTCCATTTTTTGCATGTAATAATGTACATTATCCTATGTTTAACTTCTACAAGATTCAAAGTGGTAGTCTTCCAAGCTTTGGCTATGGTTTGTTTAGTGGGATTAAGAAGCTGAAGGAATAATATGAATTGTTTTCGTGTCAGGCATGCAGGTTTTACATTTAAAATGGCAATCACCGGATCTGGAGTAATATCTTTTTCAAACATTTTAGAGAGAATACTTCTTTCCAAAAAACTGTAGCAATTGAGCAATTCCACCATATATGAACATGTATACCTATTTCCATACAACCTCTAAAACAAAATGCCGGATAGTTTGGTGTGAACTTGGCGATTCTAACTGGTACCAAGTACCATCGTGAAAGATCCTTGTATGATGATTCAATTGCGATAATATTTGAAGAAGAAGACTTCATTACAGACAAGATTTCAGACCATTCTGATTGGTTAAGTGTACGGCCAAGGTCTGTTTCCCATTTCCTGACATAGTTTGGTGTATCTACGTCTGGATTGTTAAGCATTTGAGAATATAGACTAGAAATTAGACTTCTGAAGTGTGGGTTATTGATACAGATACGCTCAAATTGAGAGAGCTGATTCAGAATGGTACCATTTGTTATAAATGGGGTATAGAAATTTTTAATTTGGAGATATCGAAAAAGTTCTGAATGTGGTAAATGATGTGATTCACAAAGTTCAGGAAAACTTAAGATAGAAGAGCTAGAGACCAGATTAAATAGCCTTGACAGGCCTGACCTAAACCATGCCCGAAATGAATTCAGGAATTCCCAAGCCAGATAAAAGGCTGGATTTCTCAGAAAAGATTGTAGTGGATTGTGTGTAGACTGTAAATTATAATTAGTCTTTAGTCTATCCCATAAAGAGAGAGAATGCTTGGTAATTGTATTAGTAATATGTTTTCAATCTGATGGTTGTAACCATAAGAGATTGGAAATTGAGATGGGGGTCACATTCGATAGATTCTATCGTAACCCATAAGGGAATTTCAGTAGTGGCATGATACTTTGTTAATTGTGCCAATTGCGCAGCTTTGTAATATGTGGCAAAATTGGGGAGACCCAGTCCACCCCTTGTTCTGGGGAGAATCAATGTGGATTCGGTCAATCTAGGTTTGATTGAACCCCAGGTGAATTCAATTATTTTACGTTGTAAGATTCGAAGAAAATGTGCAGGTATATGAATTGGCTGGACCCTAAATAAATATAAAAATTTGGGTAGAATAACCATTTTGATTGAATTTATCTTCCCAAACCACAACAATGGAAGGGATGCCCATTTCGTCAGTAGTTCAGTACCTTTTTTCAACAATGGAGTAAAGTTGGCTGCGTAAAGATCAGAATGGTTGGGAGTAAATTTTATACCCAAATATGGAATGTGCTTCAAAGACCATGAAAATGGTAGCGCATTCTGCGCTAAATTTAACTCAGATTCACTCAATGAGATATTAAGGGCTGTGGATTTTTGAAAATTTGTATTTAGTCCTGAAATAGCAGCAAATTTTGTTAAGGGTAGCAATGAGATTAGGGGCTGATCTATGGGGAAATTATAGAAAAAGAAGAATGTCATCTGCAAATAAACACAACTTATGATGGTGACCACCTAGTTCTATACCAGAAATTGAGGGATTACTTCTAATACTGTGTGCTAGAGGTTCTATGAGAAGGAAAAATAAGAGAGGGGAGAGAGGGCACCCCTGACGAGTGCCTCTCTCTATGTTAAACAAGTCGGATTTATAGCCTGCATATTTAATATATGCTTTAGGTTTGTTCTAAAGCGCAGAGATCCATTTTAAAAAATTTGGGCCAAAACCCCATTTACTAAGAGTATATTGCATATATGGCCAGGACATGGTATCAAAGGCTTTTTTAATGTCTAGTGATAGGAAGCACGAGGGGATGCGGTGTGTTTTAGCTATATGAGATAACAGAGTTGCACGTCTGATGTTGTCAGTAGCTTGGCGAATAGGTATGAAACCTACTTGATCCCTATAAATGAGTTGTCCTATGAAGTTATTTAGTCTGGAAGCTATAATTTTGGCTAAAATTTTAATATCTAAATTTAATAAGGAATTGGGTCGATAGTTCGACCAAATTGTGTCATCAGTTTGAGGCTTCAGGAGCATACAGATGATTGCTGTTAAAGTTTCCTGTTTAAAGGATTGGCCATTAAGAAGTGTATTGAAAGCATTAGCTAGGATAGGCGAAAGGGAATTGGAAAAAAACAGGTAGTATAATGGCGAAAAACCATCAGGGCCTGGTCTTTTATTTAATTTTAGTGATTTTATAACTTGGGACACTTCATCTGGTGTTATTGATTTTTCCATAAATTCCACCTGAGACTGAGAAAGAGTCAGTAGTTAAAGTTTAGCAAAAAATTAATTTGCCGCGGAAAAATTAAAATTGTTTTCAGATGACTACAGAGTAGCTAGGTGTGTTTTAAATTTCTTAAGAATTTTTATAGGGTTGCTGGAAAATGTATCTCTCGAGATTTACGACGTATGGGTTTAAATGTTTTATGGAGTGACGAGAGCATGCGGGCCATGGGTGAATCTGGATTATTTGCTTTAATGTAAAAATTGTGACGCGATCTCCAAAGTGGCTTATCTGCAGACTCTGTAAAGAAACAGATCAAATTCAAGCCTAGCTTTTTTCAAGATTGGTTTTATTAGAAGAAGTAGGATTATTTTGATATACTGTGTAGCATGTATTAAAGTTTGTTTCTAATTTCTGTTTTACGTTTACGTCTAAAGAGTGCAGCCTGTCTCAAACAAATACCATGAATAACTGGTTTGTGTGCCTCCCAAAAAGTAAGGGGAGACACATCTGGCATTGAATTATGTAATAGATATTCAGAGAGAGCATTTTTAATATCCAGACAATGAGATGTATTTTTTTATAAAGAGTCATTAAGGCACCACGTAGTGTCATGTGCTTTAGGAATAGTTGAAGCAATAACTGTGCATACTGCATTATGGTCAGACCATGTGATTGGTATGACCATAGATGCAATCGTTTCAGGTATGAGATCTATAGTGAGAAATATATGGTCTATGCGGGAGAAAGTTTTATGAGGGTGCGAGCAATATGTGTATCTACGCTTGTTTGGATTCACCTCTCTCCAAGAATCTACCATATTATGTTTTGCAAGCAGTTGTGAGAATGAGAGTTTATTAGGGTTGCTCGAAGAAGATATAGGGGATTTATCCAGAAATGGGAAAATAACTTGATTTGAATCACCACAAATCATAACTGCACCCATTCTATGAGAATCCACAACCTGAAAAAGATGCAAAAGAAATGGAATAGGGTTTTTGTTGGGAGCATAATATGACACTATAGTGATAGCGGAGTCAATAAGGTATCCCGTGAGAATCAGATACCTGCCCTCAGGGTCCTTGATTTCATGTACAAGAGTAAATGGAGTAGACCAATGAAAGGCCACTAGCACACCTCGTTGTTTTGTAGAGGCAGAGGCAGTGAAAATTTGAGGATATTTAGGACTAAAATATTTGGGAGTGGATTGTAAGGTGAAGTGTGTCTCTTGAAGACACAAAATGTGTGCTTTTAATGATGCAAAGTTGCGAAAAGCTTTAGTACGTTTGTTTGGGTTATTTAGTCCCTCAACATTCAAGGACATTATATTTAGGGGGGCCATAAGATTGTATATAAACGATGTCTAGCATACTATACCATTGTGGAATGTGTTGATTGTTTCATACTCGATGTGGGAAGGGGGAGGAAATGTGTAAAGAAAAGGGAAGAACTAAACAGAAGGGACAATTGTGTGCTTAGCATAGAAGGTAATATATAAAAAAAATAGTTAAAGCACAACCAATAGGATCGTATGCCGTTGATGGGAGATGGAAATCCCCCAACAAAGGCTAAATAGCTACCGTCAGTAGTCTCTGAAAGGGAGAGGCTACCGAGGGTAACAAAGTGAGGACGCACGGAACAACCTAGGAAGGTACAGAAAACCACAAGTTAATAATCACTAAAAAATATACAGTAGTATAAGCGACTTATGCTATAATAAGGAGCAGAAATCACAGTACTCCTGCCAGTAGTAGCTGTGCAAGATACTGCGAATCTAAGAATTCATTTCATAGGAATGAGTATCAACTATAAAGAACTTTATAGAGCTCTAAAGGAAGTTATCCATGTCCTCTAGGACATTTTATAGATAGGAAAGGATGTAGCACAGTGAAACTGAATAATAACCATATTCAAAAAAAAAAAAAAAAGGGAAGATTGATTTGAACCAAGCAACAGGGATTAATTTACAATAAGTAGAACTAAATGGAATTCTGTGCCACAGTGTAGTTTGCTATGACATGTATGAGCTTGAGCATTTAGCTCCAAAAAAAAAATTAGAAGTATGTGGCAAAAAGGGATTAGATCCATGAAATATTATACTGGCAAGATAAAGAAAGACACTGAAGTCTTTTCTAGGAGAAAGAAATTAGATGACCAACATGGGACATATTGGCATAAGACAGAGGAGATAACAGAATTATCTGGTCCATCAGTCCATGGAATCTTCAGCAGATGGAGAAGGAGAAATGAAGCGACCATGTTTATGTGAATCACGACGATTTTGTTTCCCAGAGGATTTTGAGAAAGTGTGTGGTGAGCCAGAGGCAGATCTGCATCGAGCATTTTCTGAACCTTGCAAGCTCTGGTGTTCAGTTAGGTGAAGGTCTTGAAGGGTGTTTTGAAAATCTTCAGATGAATGACATTTGTATTTAGTACCTTGAAAAGTATAACGCACCGAAAAAGGAAAACCCCACTGGTAGGGGATATGTTTTTGCTGCAATATTTGTAATAATGGTTTAAGAGCTCTTCTTTTATTTATGGTGATAGGAGACAGATCCACAAAGATTGGGTATTCGTGACCCTGAAAATTTAAGGATCCTTTTTCTCTAGCAGCTGATAAGAGCTGTTCCTTTGTACGGTAATAATGGAATTTAATGATGATGTCTCTGAGTGGACCCTCTGATTTTTTAGGAGATAAGGCGCAATGGACTCTGTCCATTTCCAGGCGTTCGACTGGAATAGCAGGTTGTAATTCCTAAAACAAGGCTAACATTGTCGCTTGTAAGTCAGTTATGGATTCAGGAATGCCTCATTATGCGCAAATTGGAGCGTCTTGCCCTGTTTTCAAAATTTTCTAGACGAGACTGAAGTACTAAGTTTTCCTCTTTAACCACTTGCCGACCGCCGCACGACTATCTACGTCGGCGGTCAGCCCCTCACAGGCAAAGTGACGTAGGGCTACGTCACTAGCTTGTGAGGGTCTAGGGAGCGAGCGCGCGCCCCCGGAGGCGCGCTCCCGCTCCCGAGTGGTCACGGACCCCCCCGCGCGTGTGACCGGCGGACCCGATGTCCGCCGGCCACTCTGCGATCGGCGGGGGAGAGGGAGAATGTCAGGCAGCTTGTGTAAACAAGCTGCCTGTCATTCTCCTCACTGTATGAGAGCTGATCATCTGGATCTACTATGTAGATCCGTTGATCAGTCTGCATACAGCTGAAGCCCCAGCCAATCACAGTTAGAATCACGCCCCTAGGGACACACACAGCCCCTCCCTCTCAAATAAAGTTAACCCCTTCACTACCAGTGTATTTTTACAGTAACAGTGCATATATATAGCACTGATTACTGTAGAAATGTCACTGGTAACCCCAAAAGTGTCAAAAATGTCAGTCAAGGGTCCGATCTGTCCGCCGCAATGTCGCAGTACCGCAAAAAAAATCGCAGATCGCCGCCATTACGCGTTAAAAAAAAAAACAACAAAAATGACAAAAATCTTTCCCTTAGTTAGTAAACACAATAACTTTTGCGCAAACCAATCAAAATACGCTTTTTGCGATTTTTTTTACCAAACATAGGTAGCATAAAACAAATTGGCCGAAAATTTTAAAAAATTTTGATTTTTACATTTTTTTTGGGGGGAATTTCATATAAAAAAAAGGGAAAAATATTGCTATTTTTGCAAAATGGACGCTCTTTTTTTGTTTATAGCGCGTGATCAAAAAAACGCACAGGTGATCAAATACCGCCAAAAGAAAGCTCTGTTTGTGGGAAAAAAAGGACGCCAAATTCGTTTAGGTACAGCGTCGCACGACCGCGCAATTCTCCGTTAAAGTCACGCAGTGCCGAATCGCAAAATACCCCCTGGTCGGAATGGGGGTAAAATCTTCCGGGGCTTAAGTGGTTAAGATTCTCAATTTCTGTATTTTGGTCCTGTGTAAAATTCTCAATATCCTCTATCCTTGTTTCAAGATTAGCTATGCGTGTGGCCAGCTCCCTTATCTCTTTAGTCAGGCTATTAGTAATATGGTCAGAAGTCTGTTTAAGTGCCTTTTGAAACATACGTTCAATATGTGATAATATGTTGGGAGAGACTGACTCAATGTCCTTTTCATCCTGTTAAACTGAGGTACTGTGGACTGTTTCAGTTTGATATGTGTGGAGAGGAGGGAATAGTTTCACTGCTGTGTCAGCACTGTGAGGTGATTCTGAGGCGGCTGAGGGAGAGGGAGCCGACGCCATTTTAATTGAGGCTCTGGACAGCGCTTCCTTTCCACTTTTGGACTTAAATTTAGTCCGAGACCTGCTGAAAACCATACCTTTATGTACAGCACAGTTTCCTGTACTAATGTTGTAAAAACTGAGCGAATATTCGGTGGGCAGCCGCTGCTGTATGTGGTTTTCTGTCCCCTAGGAGTGGAGCATTAGCCAAACATGTCTGCACTTGAGGACTCTGCCTACTTCCTCCAGTAATGGTTATTTTTATGTTCAATACATTTTTATTAATGTCTTCAAAGAGAAACATACACACAGGAGGAAAACAAAATCTCGCATGACACACAAGTCAGCGCACACCATATCGTATCATAATACAGGGTACACAGATGGGGTGCAGGTGGGCATCTGGTATAGTACATTCTAGATACCACAACGACATGGTGCGAGAAACTCCCCCCTCCGCCAGGTCCAGCTGCCCCCCGATCTCTCATCCTGGTCAGGGGACAGGATGGCGAAACCCAGTAAAGCCAAGCAGCGAGAGCCCCGAACCAACTTTGAATATTTCTCCAACAAATAAACAGGTCATGAGAGCGTATCGACTTCAAATTGTTGGGGAGTAATAGAAAACACAACTAGGGGGGATAACAAGGGATATAGGAATACAGTCACGGATATTTAGAGGTCCAAGGCTGCCATAACTTAGCCGTCCATCTGTTGTAATTTATTGAGAAAGGAGGAGAACATGATCTCATAAGAGGCATGCGTGTGGATGATGTGGATAGTCTCATCCACAATGGGGGGGGTTTGGATTTTTCCAATGTCGAAGGATGGTGTGACGGGACACTAGGAGTATATGAATCAGAACCGTCTGCAAATGGTGTGGCCATAACTCAATCCCTAGGGAACATATGGCCATTGCAGGCGTTAGAGAGATAGGAAGTGCTAGTATGACCTGGATAAGGTGGGAAATGGCTGCCCAAAATGGAGCTAATTTTGGGTATTCCCACATCATATGGGCTAGGGTACCCATATGGCCACAGCGCCTCCAGCAAAGCGGGGAGGTCCTCGGGGGAAAACGTAGCTATCCGGATCAGGGTGAGGTACCATCTAAGGTTCAGCTTATAAGTCATTTCCCAAAGTGCAGAACATCTAGTAGCTTGAAACGTAGAGGCCAGGGCTTTTTGCCATTGTGGGGAAGAGAAGGAGCTTCCAAAGTCTTTTTCCCATTGAAGGTAGGAAAGAGACTTAAGGAAGACCGTTTTATGATTTAGATAGTTATAAAACAGAGAGATACCTTTAAATTTAGGGGGGGGGGGTGAAGTGAAATAGTGGGCAATGCTCCATGGGGCAGTCGGTGGGCTGTGGTCAATCATTTGCAAGATGTGACGTATACGAAGATAGGTGTAATATTTACTCAATGGTATGTCAAATTCAAGTTGAAGGGAGCGGAAGGTCTTGACCTCCGGTCCCACTGTAAGGTCATCGAGAAGTTTAATACCCTTGGATTCCCATGGGGAGAGGTTGAGGTCAGGGGTGATGGCCGTCAGAGCAGCAACGGAGAGACGGAACGGCACTAGAGGTGCTGGGGCTGCCTCTTGGAAATGTAGGACTGACCATGCCGTCATCGTGGGCACTACATTAGGGGGCACTTGATGCGATATATGTGTGAGAGGAGATAATTCAAAAGATTTCCTCCCAGTACTTGCGTGGCTTCAATTGACGCCCAATGAGCAGCAGAGGGGGTGTGAAACCAGGCTCTGGCCTGAGCTAGGATAGCTGCTGTATAATAGTCCTTAAGAAGAACGTGACCCACCGCACCCGCCTGTCTAACGGGGAGCAATTTACTAAAGGCACAGCGCACCCTTCTACCTTGCCATAAGTACTGGTTAAGGAGGGACTGGGCCTTTTTGAAAAAGGAAGTAGGGACAGGAATGGGTAAAGTACGAAATAAGTATAGTAGCTGAGGGAGAATTAACATCTTGAAGGAAGCCAGTCTCCCAGACCAGGTCAGTTCGGTCTTGGTCATAGTGCGAAGTTTACTGGCAAGGGAGTCCAAGAGTAATGGTTATTTTTGAAAGACAGGTATATCATTTAGTGTCATTTTACCTATCCAATCACTATAGTCAAAAACTGGAGTATGCATTGCAACACTTAAAGTCGTCTGAGACATTTGGAATATAGTACTGTAGTGTCTTGAACCAACGTTTAAACACTTGGGCTATATATATGTATATGGGGCCAAAAATATGTTTGGGAAAAGGGAAAACCATTTAGCACTTCCGGACCACCCACCATGTATTTATGTCGCTACTTTGACGTTAAATACTGGAGTTATAGCAGCAGATACCTGCTATAACCCCGGTATTTTCTTACACAGCAGGTGGTCCACTTTGACATAAAAGTGGTTCCAGTGGATTCACCACAGGATCACTTTTATGGGTGCAGGAGGGGGGTGGGCGCCGGAGACGTTGGTAGCGGGGAAAACAATCCGATCCCCTCGCCTGATGGGCAGGAAGTTGAGTGCAAGATGGCCCCTCACTGAACTCTCTGCCCCTGGAGGACCGGAGTGATGTCAAACGGCCTTAAAGGGCCGAATTATTTTTGAATGAAAAAAAAAAAGGATTTTTTTTATTGCTTTTAAGTGTAAATGTGAGATCTGAGGTCTTTTTGACCCCAGATCTCACATTAAAGAGGACCTGTTCTGCTTATTTATATTACAAGGGATGTTTATATTCCTTGTAATAGGAATAAAAGTGATCAAAAAAATTTTTTTTGAAAAGGACAGTGTAAAAATAAAAAGTAAAGCGCACGCACAGAACTGAATGCATACTCAAGTCGTGCCCACATATGTAAACGGTGTTCAAACCACACATGTGAGGTATTTCCACGATTGTTAGAGTGAGAGAAATAATTCTAGCACTAGAAATTCACTGTACCTCTAAACTGGTAGCCTGTAGACATTTTTAAAGCGTTGCCTATGGAGTTTGTCGCCATTCCACGGGCGTGCGCAATTTTGAAGCATGACATGTTAGGTATCAATTTACTCAGCGTAACATTATCTTTCACATTACAGAAAAAAATGTAACTTTACTGTTTTCTTATTTTTTTTATTCAAAAAAGTGTATTTTTTCCCAAAAAAATTGCGTTTGTAAGACTGCTGTGCAAATACAGTGTGACATAAAGTATTACAACGATCTCCATTTTATTCTCTAGGGTCTCTGCTAAAAAAAAAATATTTAATGTTTCGGGGTTATAAGTAATTTTTTTAGCAAAAAATACTGCCTTGTGGTTGTTCTCCACTTAAGGCCTGGTCCTAGAGTTCTAGAGAGTAATCAATTAGTGAAGAAAAAGGCTGGATTGGAAAAAGTCTGTAAACCAAAGCACACATTAAAAGTTACAGTATGTCCTAGGAATGATGTAGGTAGAACTTAAACTAGACCTTCTCCGTCTTTCACACTTTTTATCTCTGCATGCTTACATGAAATCTGCTTACTTTAGGGCTAGTTAAACAAACATCATTTTTTTTTTCTTTTACTTACAGTGGGTACGGAAAGTATTCAGACCCCCTTAAATTTTTCACTCTTTGTTATATTGCAGCCATTTGCTAAAATCATTTAAGTTCATTCTTCTTCCTCATGAATGTACACATAGCACCCCATACTGACAGAAAAACACAGAATTGTTGACATTGTTGCAGATTTATTAAAAAAGAAAAACTGAAATATCACATGGTACTAAGTATTCAGACCCTTTGCTCAGTATTTAGTAGAAGCCCCCTTTTGATCTAATACATCCAGGAGTCTTTTTGGGAAAGATGCAACAAGTCTTTCACACCTGGATTTGGGGATCCTCTGCCATTCCTCCTTGCAGATCCTCTCCAGTTCTGTCAGGTTGGATGGTAAACGTTGGTGGACAGCCATTTTTAGGTCTCTCCAGAGATGCTCAATTGGGTTTAAGTCAGGGCTCTGGCTGGGCCATTCAAGAACAGTCACGGAGTTGTTGTGAAGCCACTCCTTCGTTATTTTAGCTGTGTGCTTAGGGTCATTGTCTTGTTGGAAGGTAAACCTTCGGCCCAGTCTGAGGTCCAGAGCACTCTGGAGAAGGTTTTTGTCCAGGATATCCCTGTACTTGGCCGCATTCATCTTTCCCTCGATTGCAGCCAGTCGTCCTGTCCCTGCAGCTGAAAAACACCCCCACAGCATGATGCTGCCACCACCATGCTTCACTGTTGGGACTGTATTGGACAGGTGATGAGCAGTGCCTGGTTTTCTCCACAAATACCGCTTAGAATTAAGGCCAAGAAGTTCTATTTTGGTCTCATCAGACCAGAGAATCTTATTTCTCACCATCTTGGAGTCCTTCAGGTGTTTTTTAGCAAACTCCATGCGGGCTTTCATGTGTCTTACACTGAGGAGAGGCTTCCGTCGGGCCACTCTGCCATAAAGCCCCGACTGGTGGAGGGCTGCAGTGATGGTTGACTTTCTACAACTTTCTCCCATCTCCTGACTTCATCTCTGGAGCTCAGCCACAGTGATCTTTGGGTTCTTCTTTACCTCTCTCACCAAGGCTCTTCTCCCCCGATAGCTCAGTTTGGCCGGACGGCCAGCTCTAGGAAGGGTTCTGGTCGTCCCAAACGTCTTCCATTTGAGGATTATGGAGGCCACTGTGCTCTTAGGAACCTTAAGTGCAGCAGAAATTTTTTTTTAACCTTGGCCAGATCTGTGCCTTGCCACAATTCTGTCTCTGAGCTCTTCAGGCAGTTCCTTTGACCTCATGATTCTCATTTGCTCTGACATGCATTGTGATCTGGAAGGTCTTATATAGACAGGTGTGTGGCTTTCCTAATCAAGTCCAATCAGTATACACAGCTGGACTCAAATGAAGGTGTAGAACCATCTCAAGAAGATCAGAAGAAATGGAAAGCACCTGAGTTAAATATATGAGTGTCACAGCAAAGGGTCTGAATACTTAGGACCATGTGATATTTCAGTTTTTCTTTTTTAATAAATCTGCAACAATGTCAACAATTCTGTGTTTTTCTGTCAGTATGGGGTGCTATGTGTACATTCATGAGGAAGAAGAATGAACCTAAATGATTTTAGCAAATGGCTGCAATATAACAAAGAGTGAAAAATTTAAGGGGGTCTGAATACTTTCCGTACCCACTGTACAATTATTGTTTTTTCCAATTCCTGGTTGGCTAAGGCACTGGTGAAGTAAGCAGGGCCTAACAGCTGTATTCTCAGAGGTTCCTGTCACATGCTCCAGGAGGCAGACCCAGAGTTCAAGGTTGAGTTCCAGGAAATAAAAGTAAATAGTAAAATGTCTGCTAATAAGAAGAATGTGGGGGAAAATAAGGTATGCAAAGAATAAAACCCCTGAAGTTATCTAGATATTTCTGTTTGTAGATTGATATTACTAGACATTTCTAAAGGTGTCTTTGTTGTAATTTTTATACTAAGGCTAAATTAAGTTCCTATTTAGGTAGGACAACCTAAGGACGTTTCTAAACTAAAAGTGTCTGCCAAGTTTCCTGTCATGAATGGTCATTAGTCTTTAATTAGTCTTTAATTAAAAAGACATAATGAAACCTTAGGTATTTACGTTGATTTACTAAAAGGATTAAGAATCTTTGAAAAAATATTCACTTCAAGTATTCAGTCATGTGAAAAGCAAATTATTGCTTACTTTTTTGCACATGATTGGATAGTTGAAGTGTAAATTTACAGAATTTATTATAAATCAGTCGAATTATATTTACAGAAATCCTAATATGATTCTTGGTTATTAATTTAGGGTCATATACATGGCAATTTGATAGAGCAATCAATTTTTTTTCAACTTATTTAGTAGATATCTTTATTTCTGCCAATGACTTGTGATCATATTTTCAATTTCCAGTGGCTAGAAAGTTGTTGAAACTTCCCATTACTCCATTGGGGTTTATTTTTTCAAAAAACCCTTTCCCTTCCCCCTGAGATTTTATAATGGTTAATATTGACTAGAAATTGTGGTACTTCTTTTGACATTGTTTTTTAAATTTTGTAGTATAAATTACAATTTATCACATGTTTTATTATCACAAACTTAAAAAAAATAATGATTTGCATATTAACCATATCTTGGTAAATGGTAGCGTTTAGTAAGATATAGTTAATATGTATGGTTGACAAAAAAATGTTTTGCATCTCTCTAATCCCATTATGATTCTTGACTGGGTTTGGAAGCTTATAATTTAAGAGGGCCATACACATGGCAATTTAATAGAGCAATCAAAAATTTGATTAACCTCTGTGGAAAATACCTTAGTGCAATAAAGTGCACCAAAGTGCAATATTTAGATCTGGAAATATACAAGCATCAAGAAAATTTATATACAAGGACATTTTTTTAAGATACAGATAGAAATACCTATATACTTACTAAAAGTGGACATCACCCTAAGTGGATAGGAGCAATAACGAAGGAATAAATAATGTGAATTAACCACTTCTGAACTGGAAGGATTTGCCCCCTTAACCACTTGCCGACCAGTCACGTTGTGATAATAAGTTTATTATCACAAACTTAAAAAAAATAATGATTTGCATATTAACCATATCTTGGTAAATGGTAGCGTTTAGTAAGATATAGTTAATATGTATGGTTGACAAAAAAATGTTTTGCATCTCTCTAATCCCATTATGATTCTTGACTGGGTTTGGAAGCTTATAATTTAAGAGGGCGATACACATGGCAATTTAATAGAGCAATCAAAAATTTGATTAACCTCTGTGGAAAATACCTTAGTGCAATAAAGTGCACCAAAGTGCAATATTTAGATCTGGAAATATACAAACATCAAGAAAATTTATATACAAGGACATTTTTTTAAGATACAGATAGAAATACCTATATACTTACTAAAAGTGGACATCACCCTAAGTGGATAGGAGCAATAACGAAGGAATAAATAATGTGAATTAACCACTTCTGAACTGGAAGGATTTGCCCCCTTAACCACTTGCCGACCAGTCACGTTGACTGTACTGCGGCAAAGTGGCTCGATTCGGTCCAGCGACGTAGACCTATGTCGCTGGACTCCTCCCCTTGTGGGCGGCGCTCGCACGCCGCCGGAGGCTCGCTCCCGCTGTTTTCAGTCACAGCGGGAGTCGGGCCAGGGGAGGAGCAGCGGCGATCGCCGCCGCTCTTCCCCGATCGTCGGGGAATCGAGTCTGGAGATCTGCCCGCTTGTGTAAACAGATCTCCTAAGTGACAAAGAGTGACAGATTGCAGGGTTCAGCATAGCTGAACATGCGATCTGTCCCTGTGTCACTCAGTCACCTCCCCCCACACACATCAGTAAGCACCAGGCATACATTAACCCCTCCCTCTCCAATAAATTTAACCCCTTCCCTGCCAGTGTAATTTTTACAGTAACAGTGCATATTTATAGCACTGACTACTGTAGCAATGTCACTGGTACCCCCAAAAATGTCAGTCAAGGGTCCGACCTGTCCTCCGCAATGTCGCATCCCCGCAAAAAAAAAATCGCAGATCGCCGCCATTACTCGTTAAAAAAAACCCACCAAAAATGACAGAAATCTTTCCCTTAGTTAGTAAACGCAATAACTTTTGCACAAACCAATCAAAATACGCTTATCGTGATTTTTTTTACCAAACATAGGTAGCAGAAAACAAACTGGCCAAAAATGTAAAAAAAATTAGATTTTTACATTTTTTTGGGGGCGGAATTTCATGTAAAATAATGTGAAAAATATTGATATTTTTTCAAAATTTACTCTTTTTTTTTGTTTATAGCGCAAAAAGTAAAAATCGCACAGGTGATCAAATACCACCAAAAGAAAGCTCTGTTTGTGGGGAAAAAAGGACATACATTTTGTTTTGGTATGGCGTCGCATGACCGCACAATTGTCAGTTAAAGCCACGCAGTGCCGAATCGCAAAAAGTGGCCTGGACGTAAGACAGCAAAATCCTCCGGTGGTAAAGTGGTTAATGACCAGGGCATTTTTTGTGATTCAGCACTGCGTTATTTTAACAGAAAATTGCACGGTTGTGCTATGCTGTACCCAAATCAAATTGATGTCCTTTTTTTCCACAAATTGAGCTTTCTTTTGGTGGTATTTCATCAACTGTGCGATTTTTATTTTTTGCGCTATAAACAAAAAAAGAGCGTTAATTCCATAAAATAAAAATAAATTTTTTTTCACATTCTGCTTTATAACATTGTGAATAAAGAAAAAGGTGCGCAAACCAATGAGTTGCATGTAAAAGCAGCACTGTGAAAAATTAGAAATGCATAAAAATGTACCATATAAATCATACGTTACAAAAGTGCGCTAATATAAAACAAGAGAACAAAACTGTCCATAATGTGAAATCAATTGAAATCAACAACTGAAAAAAGTCTTTACATCCAGAGGAAAGTGTTCTCAAATAAAAGAAAAGCAACTGATGAATGGTGGGTATTAGGAAGTGATGAAAGGTGGGTGTTCCCAAACAGCAATCCAAAAAAAATTGTGACTTTAAAAAAGCATATAATTTTGTGATGACACCCAGTGATAGGAGTGGACTCTTACCACATTCAAGAGAGATGGAAGCATGTACTGTGATATCCAAGAGTCCAATTGGTCAGCTAGATGGAATGGAATCCCAAATGGAATGGATCAATCGTCAGCTTCCCGATTGGGGGGATCTATAGGCTTGCACTCCTGTTGGCAGCTGCCAACAAGGAGTCAAAAAGATGGCTTTGAATAGCATTATGTACTGAATATAATAGACAATATAAGTCTATTGAAAAAAAATATTTAGAAAACATTGGCCCATTTTGCGAAGTGATCCTATTTTTTCATAAATTTTACCCAAAGGCCCTAAATGTACATATACAGTAGAAGACCACCCACACTTAGGAATAAAGTAGTAAAGAGTATAGTAGACCCCCCCCCCCGTCTAAAACATTTACATTTTTGGACCCGATGGGCCGCCACAGATGTCGAAGATGTGTCACCTGTAAAACATGCCCAACAGCTAAAAGAAAAATTACACATTGTAAATCCAATACCACAGAGAAACATTTGAGATTAACCGGTTCATTACATGTAGCGATACACATGTTATGTATCTGTTGAAATGTGAATGTAGCCTAGAACCACTAGGGAACTCAAAGTCATATTGAAAGAACATGTTAACAATTTAAAAAAGGGTTTTAAATACCATAGCTTATCAGATAATTTTAGAAAATATCACAACAGGTATCCAAATAAATGACCTTCTGTGGCATAGACAAAATAGAAAAACACTGAAGATGTACACACATAAAGAGAGCTGTGTCACAGAATGAAACTAAATGGATACATTCTTTATGTACTTTTACACCTCTGGGTCTCAATATGGACATAAACGGCTTCATCAATAATTATTAATTATTTAAGATTAAACACATTTATGACAGTTTGGCTATATTAAAGTGCTCTTAGTTTACATGGTGTTTTGATTTATCGTGTCCTTGTATGAATTTATGGTTATATATACTGTATATTTTTTTAATATACATATAGGTTCACCAAAAAAAATTGATAAACAGCTGTTTGAATGACTGTTTATTCACTAATTTTGGACGATCCCTCTTTAAAAGACAAGAGTGTTTTTTTTCTGTTTTTGCATTATCACTATCATATACGTAATTGCAATTAGAATTTAAGCTATTATAATTCGTGGACACTGAGTTTTATAGAAGGTTAATTTTTTCTCTGCTTCCGATGTGTAAGGGAAGAGAAGCGATACAGGATATGGAGTTGATTTCATTATGCTCCGTAATCCTGCCGGATTTAGAACAGAATTATTTGTCTAATACTATTTTGGGTGTATTGGTTGTAGCAATATGAACCCTTCGGCGGAACTTCTGTTACACACAGGAAGAAGAATATTGTAGGATAAGGCTGGGTGTACTAAGATGGAAAACTGAGGTGTCACTTCCTGTCTTCACAGGAAATGACCTACCTGGAAACTAGTCTCCATAGGTGGAGTAGGAGGACAGCTGAGAGTAGTGCGAGTACAATCAGCACGCATATATAAACATAGACCAATTACTGACTGACTTAGCTTCTGAAGACCTCCAATGTGAGGGGAGAAACAGGTCAAGTGCGGCTGGTCAGTGACTAGTATATGCTACATGAGAACACGCCGAGACAGCTTTGGAAATACGTCTGCTTTTATTGATCGTTTTTATGTAAAAGTGCAATTGCCTTTTATTCTTTAATAAAAGTCAACAGTTTTACACTATGAATGTTCTCCTGTCCTTTTCATGGTGATACCTATGTTGGTTCACATTTGGAGAGTGAAATGGAGGTGAAGAGGTGGTGATAAGGAGTGAATATACAGTCATATGCCTCATTTGGATACAGCTAACAGCCAAACACCAATATGTGGAAGGAGCATATATAATCAAAGCCTGTTTTATATGTAGCAGGATTTCAAGGCATTGGGCCTGATGTGGGTCTGCCATGGTTACCGGTGACACCTTAAGCCCCTTTAAGCTGAATAACCAAGTGTGAGATTTGAGTCAAAGACCAGTTCGGCATCTTTGGTTTGTTTTGCTTATTTGATATTGGGGATGGGAGAAGGGAATGAGTGGGATACTCATCTGGCTCAACTAGGTACAAATGGGACACTTTGGAGAAAAGTGCCTTTCAGCGCTGTCTTGACGCCGGCTGGATGCCGACCAGCGCTCACTGGTGTTTGAAAAACACTGACTTGCTGTACTGTACTTGAACTTGACTTCTGACACTCTGGTTAGCTTAAAAGTCCCAGACTGTACTGAGAACTGACTCCTGATGCTCTGGTTAGATCAAAAGTCCCGAACACTGCTCCCTCCAGTCCTTCCTGACTGAGGTAGCCTCTGTATACTGCTTCTGCTGCTGCAACTCTTAACACTGTACACTACACACTGCACGCTGTACACTGTAACACTTCAGGGCCTAACCGCTGGTGCCCCCTTTGTACTTCAGGGTCCTCTCACTAGGCACCCCCTCTACACTTCAGGGTCCTCTCACTAGGCACCTCCTCTACACTTCAGGGTCCACACTGGCACCCCCTTTACACTTGCTCCTGCACCGGCTAGCTAGCTCCTGGATCCCTCTGACCTTCATCGCAGTGGTTCCCTCTCTCTAGGCAGACCCCCAAGGGCAGCTTGCAGTACTCACAAACTGGTAATGCTTTCCTGAAACTTGACCCCTCTCTGCTCCGCTGGTCCTCGGCACACCGGATCCTCTCTGCAGCTCAGCTCAGCCCTCTGTCCCCTCAGGCAAGCCGCCTGGGACACCCGGTTCCTCTGACAGGAGGAGAGACAGCTGTACTCTCCCTCCTAGTACTCTGCTTCCCACCAAAGATGCTGTGTCATGTGCTCCCCTCAAACTTATACCCACTCCCAGAATGCTGTGTGGCAGAATCTGCCTTTCTAGGGTAGATACAAGCCTGAGTGTGCCATTGGCTGGGTTTCCTCCACTGCCCAATGAGAACCCTCTCATGGAGCACAGTGGGGAGACTCCCCAATCTCAACAGCCACACCTGGGAGACATGACAGCCCAGCTGAAAATCAAGGCCCTGCTGATAAGCAGACAAGGCCCACTATACTTTACCTAGCACCTACCTCATAGGATGCTACATATACATGCATCTGGTGAGTGGGGGCACATAGGAGGGGAGCATGCTACTTTGAATTCACATTGCAGCAAAACTCATCTAAAGTTTATGGACTTTTTTCATGTATATGGACTATTTGATTTGATACTGCACTCAGCACTTTTATCACTAGCACTTTTTAACACCGTTAGCACTTTATCCTTAGTACTTTACCATGTTTATTTTGTATCACAATAGATGAATGTTTTGCTCATTATATGAATGCACTTTATTAGGGCAGCGCTGTAGTCCCTACACACTATTAAATTAGGTTATTTAACCATCAACACAGCAGCAGCCTCATTAAATAATTACTAACCCAAAAGGATTCACAGACCTTTGCGCAGGTTCCACAACCATTAATCATATTATTATTAAGCTGTACAATTTATCACTTGCATCATTATCACAAATTTAAAAAAAAAGATTTGCAAATTAATCATATCTTGGTCCCCAAGGGACTACTAGCACTATTGATGAATTCCTGAAGAAAATGTCATCCAGAACTATGACAATATACAGTATTTGTCAGTCTGCTGCTATGCATTTTGTGAACAGACCCATTCCTTTACAAACATCAGAAATTCAGCACTTGGAAAGAGGTATCTGTCCACAGCCTTGTAAAATTTACTTACTGGCTCAAAAAATAGTTACATGATTTCCAAAAGGCTTGGAGATCAAACTGATTTTGGTTTACCCAGCCCACCATCCTAGATTGAATCGAATACCAAACTGAAGTGTAAATATTTCCCAACACACCTGACTTCTTTTGGGAAATCCAGTAGGGTGCAATAAAAGACTATTTTGTTTCTTTGACTCTTTAATTCCTTGCATTAATAATCAACTTGTCATGATGAGAATGACCTACAGAAAAAGATTAGTAGTACAAGTCTGAAAAGTAGTACAATTCTAAACTGATGGTCCCACAGAGGACTGGAAAATGTTTGGCTATTGTAGCAAAGGGGAATACAAGTATCTTCAAGGTGAAATGGAAACTAATATTTCCTCCAAAAAAATTACTTTTCATTTCAATTTGTTTCTTGATTTTATTATTACAAATACAGTAAGTCCCCCACTATTAAAAAAGCTCTTAATAAAGTAAATGTATAGAGAGTAGGATGACGCTTTGTGATCCACGGATCCTAAATCTTGAGAAATTTTGAATGACCATTGGTGAGAATACTAGTTAAATGTTCATCAATGAACAAACTATTAGTTTGGGTTTAAACCCCAGAGAAACCTGTGAACTGCTTTTTCCAAGCTCTAGCTATTGTCAATTTGGGTTCCAGGAAAAAAAGCATGGGTTATTTATTGAAACTGTATGGTGCAAAATATGGTGCAGCTCTGCGCAGTAATCAATCAGCTTCCAGGTTTTATTGCCAAAGTGTAATTGAACAAGCTGAATTTAGAAACTGACTGGCTACCATGCACAGCCTCACTAGATTTTGAGTGCACCAGTTCTAGTAAATCTCCCCCCAGTGAGCCAGTTGATAGTGTCTTCTACTAATATTTAAGAATTTGAAATGCAAAAGAACTAACCAGGGATCTTTAGGATGGGAAACCCCCAAAAACGTATGTAGAAGTGCAAATGCTTCCAAAAACAGCCAAATATTAGGCAGGTCATCCTACAACAAACTTACTTTTACGTAGACATGTCTTCTAAAATCAAACATTTTAGGTAACTGTTCTGAGGAGGCACATTAACTAAAAGACAAGATATTATGAGATACCTTGTGGGGGTTTTTAGAATTGTATACAATTTCTGATTTAATTGTGTTAGAGAAAGTATTAATTATGATTTGTATACATAGTTATTTCTGTTGGATGTTGGCAGAACTGAAAAAGAGATACTTGATACAATATCTATATTTTCCAGCAAATAATTAGCCAAGACTGGACAACTTTTCCGTTTTGTTGTGAAAATGAACTGCTTTATCCTTGTTTTTTAAAGGGAATGCATAGTGAATTTTTAGGAAGTACATACAGTATTGTGAGCTATTATAATATTTACCTTAATGTAATTTTTTTAAATATTTACCTTAATCTAATTTTTAATGTGAATTGCACTTTTTACAACAACAGGTTACCTGTTTAGAGTTACAGAGAAGGTCTTGGGCTATCACTCCAACATTCGCAGCAATACCTCATATGTGTGATTTGAACACCGTTTACATATGCGTGCATGACATACGTATGCGCTGGCTTCTGCATGCGAGCACACAGGGACGGGGCATTTTCATTTTTTTTTTATTGTTTATTTTACTTTTATTTTTTTAATCACTTTTATTCCTATTGCAAGGTATGTAAACATCTCTTGTAATAAGAATAGGGCAAAGCAGGTCCTCTTTACAGCGAGATCTGGGGTCTATAAGTCCCCAGATCTCGCCTCTAATCTGGAAAGTCAGGGATAAAAAAAAAGATCTTAGATTCTCAGCCAAAGAAACAGCAGTGTTTACATCTGCTGAGGCTTGACGTGGCATCACAACATCGGCACCCGGCCTCTGAAGGTCATACAGATAACCGGAACCATCTGGTTCTCAGTCAGCTCTATGGTAAACGACTGCCACCAGCCAATTCGTTCTCCTTCTCGCCCATTGCATGGGCGAGCTGGTAGAAGTATCAGAGGGTGGCAGGAAGGGGGGGACATCCCTCCTGCCACCTATAAAAACAATCAATCGCTATGATTGTTTTTACGAAAAGGAATCGCCGGCAGAAAAAGAAGACATCTAAATCATGCCTGATTTAACAACTTAAACTCCAGGATGTCATATGACGTCCACCTAGGGAGAAGTGGGTAAATTGTCCTGCAATATATTCAAGAATGACAAGCCTTAACTGAGTGTACAGTTCCATTTGTCTAATCAATATCAGGATAATTGAAGTCACCCATAATAAAGACATGTCCATGTCTCCTGGCCATTTCAGTCTGTGAAAGCAACTGAATCTCTTCCTCCTACTTTATGTTTTGGGCCTATAACATACCCCCACAATTAATTTACTATTTGTTTTACTCCAGCTAAAAAGTATTTGTGCCAACAGAACTCTCAGTAATCTTATCTCTCGCTTTTACTTTTAAATTGTTCTTGACCTGCAGGAATACAACTCCATCTCTTCTATCAATCTTGTCCCTTTAAAATGAACCATTGGATATTTTCAGACTAGTCATGTGACCTGTTCTCTGATAATAGCTTTCTGATACCCCCAGAAAGTCAAAATCCGCCTTAAATAACAGGAGTTTGGGCTCTTACATTTTATTTGCAAGGCTTCTAGCATTTGTAAACATACCAGTTGAAATTGTCTTCTGGTAATATTCAGGAATTTGTAATGCAAAAGAACTAACCAGGGATCTTTAGGAGGATGAATCCCAAATAACATATTCGGACACAGCAAAATAACAAATAACATATGCAAACACTGGTCCAAAAACAGCCAAGCATTAGACAAGTCAGTCTACAAAATTACTTTTAAGCAGACACGTCTGCTAAAATCAGAAATTTTAGGTAACTGCTAAGGAGGCACATACCCTGAAAGACAAGATATTTTGAGATACCTTGTGGAGTTTTATAGAATTGTATACAATTTCCAATGCAATTGTGTTAGAGAAAGTATTAATTATAATTTTTAAACATTAAGTTATTTCTGTTTCAATGTTGACAGAACTGAAAATAAGTTACTTGATACAATATCTACAGTAAATTTCCCAGCAAATATTTATCCAAGCCTGGACAATTTTCCCATATTGTTGTGTAAATGGACTGTTATATCCTTGTTTCTTAAAGGGAAAGCATAGTTTATTTTAGGAAGTACATACAGTATTTTGAGTTATTATAATATTTACCTTAAAGGGTAACTCCACTTTCATGGGGGAAAAAATAGCAAATAAAGAAAATATAATATAGCATATACAATTGCAACATAAGTCATATTGTAATTGAATGTTATCAAAAATTACCTTTCCTTTTTAATCTGCAGCCGCTGTAATTTTCTGCAAATGTAAAGCAATTTGGCTACCTGGAGTTGTTCTGTATACAGAATGTGTACTGAACACACCCAAGAAACATTATTTCCAGCTTGTGTGATTGGCTCATCAATTTTCCCAGAAGTCTGCACTAAGATACAAGTCAGATTTCAGGCATCCCCTGCAAAACAAATGTCATTTTTGGTGAGATGCTCTCAATAGGAACACGTCTAAAGGCATTGCAGGCCCAGCAGATTTCCTCATTAGAGCTCTGCAGGTGCACAGCTGACAGGTATTTATGAAACCACTCCCATTAGACCCACTCAGCACAGAGGCACAGAGGAACAAACAGTGATTTCTTCAGAATAACAAAAGGTAGGTATCTGCAACAAAGGTTGTTGTAATCCTTGCAATGTACAAAGACCACCCAGAAGGGAATGTTTTTTTCTCAACAAAAGTGAGGTTACGCTTTAATGTCATTTTTTTTATGTGATTTGCACTTTTTTTTGCATACCTGCTCATTATTTACACTTAACTGGGCAAGGGAGTTTCACATTTGTACTGCTTTAACAGTAAAGTAAACTGTTATTGCTGGTTAAAATTAAACCTGTTTTCATCCAGTCTCAATTTGTGCCCATGTGTCTTCTACAGGGACCTTCAAGTAAACAGTTTATTACTGTTACTATATTCTCATTTGATACATTTGTACATTACAATAATATCCTCTCTTAAACACCTCCTCTAAAGGGTGAAAAAGTGTAATTTATGCAATTTTTTATTAAAACTGGGATCCTCCAGTCACTTTATTAATTTCATTGTCTTTCTCTGAACTCTTTCTTCAAGGACAACCTTCAAATGGATTACTGATGAAAACTGAGCTGGATACTCAAGATGAGGCCAATGTTTCCTTCAAAGATTCCCCCAGATGAGTCCATCCTAATATGCATGCATGTTCATGTATATTTGTTTGCCTTCAAGTGCATAACACTTTCAATATTTAATCTCATCTGCCATGTAGCTTCCCATTCCTTTATTTCAAGGGCCTCTAAACTAGAGCCTGTGGGCCGCATTGGGCCCTCTATGAGCTTTTATCGGGCTTGCAGCTAGGGTCAGGGGTGTATCCTCAGACTTAGTAAACAGATTGGGAATTATGACCAGCTTGTCTCTCCTCCCCTCTAACCCTTCTGCTGTCTCCAGCCTAGGTTCCCCCACCCCCACTGTGACCCAATGTGTCATTGTTTGCTAGGACCAGTCACATACACAATGCCTCCTGCGCTTAGGAAAATGGGCCCTCTGAATGGAAATGCTTATACCTTCATTGCTTTTAGAAATGCGTAACTACGGTCTTACTGCCCTCAAAGACTTAGGGAGGTCTAACACTGCAACTAAACAAAGCACACAGAGGGCACACCAACCTAGTGCTATATCCCGAGACAAATGATTTATTGTATAAAAACACGGTAAGTATTATAGTCACAAAGGCAACAGAAAATTGCGCAGCACAGATCTCAGTACATTCCATCCAATATATCAACACGTATGGATATAACAGTCACTGAAGACCCCGTGGGCTGACGCGTTTAGAGGAATTCCTCTTCTTCAGAGCCACACAAGAAGACTACCCACCTTCTACCCACCACTGTCATCCTAGCAAAGCAGAAGTAAGGGGGGACTGATAATAACTTTGAAGTATTGTAGTGTCTAATATTGACTCTGATGTAAGGGGGAATCTGAAGGGGACCCTGATATATAGAGGGACTCTGATGGAAAGTAAAGGGGGCTCTGATGTAAGAGGGGATGATTTCTGATGTGTACAGAGGGCTCAGATGTGATGGGTGGCTTCTGAAAGGGGGACTCTGATGTTAGAGTGGCTTGTATGTAATGAAGTGCTTCTAGTGTGAAGGGAGGACTCTGATGTGAAAGCGGGGACTTCTGATGTGATTGAGACTTCTGATGTGATTGGGACTTCTGATGTAAAGTTATTTACTAGAGCATGTTTATTCACTCTAATAAATTGTATTAATTCATTCAGTAAACAGTTTTTTTGGGGCCTATGAATATTTGTAAAATATATGATATATACAGTCAGGTCCATAAATATTGGGACATCAACGCAATTCTAATCTTTTTGGCTCTATACACCAACACAATGGATTTGAAATTAAACAAACAAAATTTGCTTTAACTGCAGAGTTTCAGCTTTAATTTGAAGGTATTTACATATCAGGTGAACGGTGTAGGAATTACAACAGTTTGTATATGTGCTTCCCACTTTTTAAGGGACCAAAAGTAATGGGACAGATTAACAATCATAAATCAAACTTTCACTTTTTAATACTTGGCTGCAAATCCTTTGCAGTCAATTACAGCCTGAAGTCTGGAACGCGTAGACATCACCAGGAGCTAGGCTTCATCCCTG
Source organism: Pelophylax lessonae (assembly GCF_965119305.1). Lineage (NCBI taxonomy): Eukaryota > Metazoa > Chordata > Amphibia > Anura > Ranidae > Pelophylax > Pelophylax lessonae. The sequence goes on from NC_138770.1 coordinate 387,574,733, forward strand.
GTGATGCTCTGCCAGGCCTCTACTGCAACTGTCTTCAGTTCCTGCTTGTTCTTGGGGCATTTTCCCTTCAGTTTTGTCTTGAGCAAGAGAAATGCATGCTCAATCGGATTCAGGTCAGGTGGTTGACTTGACCATTGCATAACATTCCACTTCTTTCCCTTAAAAAACTCTTTGGTTGCTTTTGCAGTATGCTTCGGATCATTGTCCATCTGCACTGTGAAGTGCAGTCCAATGAGTTCTGAAGCATTTGGTTAAATATGAGCAGATAATATTGCCTGAAACACTTCAGAATTCATCCTGCTGCTTTTGTCAGCAGTCACATCATCAATAAATACAAGAGAACCAGTTCCATTGGCAGCCATACATGCCCACACCATGACACTACCACCATCATGCTTCACTGATGAGGTTGTATGCTTTGGATCATGAGCAGTTCCTTTCCTTCTCCATACTCTTCTCTTCCCATCACTCTGGTACAAGTTGATCTTGGTCTCATCTATCCATAGGATGTTGTTCCAGAACTGTGAAGGCTTTTTTAGATGTTGTTTGGCAAACTCTAATCTGGCCTTCCTGTTTTTGAGGCTCACCAATGGTTTACATCTTGTGGTGAACCCTCTGTATTCACTCTGGTGAAGTCTTCTCTTGATTGTTGACTTTGACACACATACACCTACCTCCTGGAGAGTGTTATTGATCTGGCCAACTGTTGTGAAGGGTGTTTTCTTCACCAGGGAAAGAATTGTTTGGTCATCCACCACAGTTGTTTTCCGTGGTCTTCTGGGTCTTTTTGTGTTGCTGAGCTCACCGGTGCGTTCTTTCTTTTTAAGGATGTTCCAAATAGTTGAGTTGGCAACACCTAATGTTTTTGCTATCTCTCTGATGGGTTTGTTTTGTTTTTTTCAGCCTATGATGGCTTGCTTCACTGATAGTGATAGCTCTTTGGATCTCATATTGAGAGTTGACAGCAACAGATTCCAAATGCAAATAGCACACTTGAAATTAACCCTTGACCTTTTATCTGCTATTTGTAAATTGATAATGAGGGAATAGCACACACCTGGCCATGGAACAGCTGAGCAGCCAATTGTCCCATTACTTTTGGTCCCTTAAAAAGTGTGAGGCGCATATACAAACTGTTGTAATTCCTGCACCTTTCACCTGATTTGGATGTAAATACCCTCAAATTAAAGCTGAAAGTCTGCAGTTAAAGCACATCTTGTTTGTTTTATTTCAAATCCATTGTGGTGGTGTATAGAGCCAAAAAGATTAGAATTGTGTCAATGTCCCAATATTTATGGACCTGACTGTATATATATATGCCCTTTGTACTGAAGAGTCTGGAGACCTCTATTCCCTCGAGAGAGTAAGGAGTGCAGCTTATGTAAGTTAGAGTTTGTTTAAATTTAAAGTTCTTATACCAAAAGCCTCTTCTTTCTATTACTTACAACAAATGTAATTACACTATGATCACTCCTACCCAGGTAGTCTTTAGTTTGCACATATTTAATGAACCGTTGTTTAAAATGTCCTGCAATATATTCAAGAAATGACAAGCCTTAACTGAGTGTGCAGTTCCATTTGTCTAATCAATATCAGGATAATTGAAGTTTTTTAAATTGCTTTTGACCTTCAGGCATTCCACTCCATCTCTTCTATCAACCCTGTCCCTTCAAAATGAACCATTGGATATTTGCAGACTAGTCATGTGAACTGTCCAACCAGCTTTCTGACCCAAAATCTTCCTTGGATAACAGGAATTCTAGCTTTTCCATTTTATTTGCATGGCTTGTAGCATTTATGAACATACCTTTCAGATTTTTTACTAAAGGAGTGGAAGAGGACTCCAGTGGCAAAATGTGAAGCTCTGGTGAACTCCATGCCCAAGAGGGTTAAGGCAGTGCTGGAAAATAATGTGGCCACACAAAATGGCCAAATTTGAACATTTTTACCTAGGGGTGTACTCACTTTTGTTGCCAGTGGTTTAGACATTAATGGCTGTGTGTTGAGTTATTTTGAGGGGACAGCAAATGTATACTGTTATACAAGCTGTACACTCACTACTTTACATTGTAGAAAAGTGTCATTTTTTTAGTGTTGTCACATGAAAAGATATAGTAAAATATTTATAAAGATGTGAGGGGTGTACTCACGTTTGTCAGATACCGTATATATATATATATATATATATATATATATATATATATATATATATATATATATATATATATATACTATATTACCAAGAGTATTGGGATGCCTGCCTCTACATGCACATGAACTTTATTGGCAACATTGAGTTGGCATAACAGCTTCAACTCTTCTGGAAAGGCTGTCCACAAGGTTTAGGAGTGTGTCAATGTTTGACCATTCTTCCAGAAGTGCATTTGTGAGGTCAGGCACTTATGTTAGACGAGTAGGCCTGGTTGCAGTCTCCACTCTAATTTATCCCAAAGGTGATGTTCCTTAAAAAAAATGCTTTTATTGCTGACACAAGGAATATAAACATCCCTTGTAACAGCATTAGGTAGGGACAGGTACTCTTTATGGAGAGATCTTCTGTATATAAGACCTCAGATGTCTCCTAAGCTCTTAAGAGCATCTGATCAAACCAAGATCGGTGTGATTAGATTCTTTCACTATTTTAAAATAACGCTGTTTACATTTGGGGAAACCAGAAGTACCAAAAATGCTTGTCAGCCTTCTAGACCATTGTTTCTCAACTCCGGTCCTTAGGGCACACTAACAGGTCAGGTTTGCAAGAAAACTGAAATACACCACAGGTGATATAATTTTCTGCTCAGTGATTGCATTATTCTAGTCTGCATCTCCCCAAGGTAATACTTACAATCTGGCCTGTTAATGTGCCCTGAGGACCGGAGTTGAGAAACACTGTTCTAGATCATAGAGATGGTCAGAAATGATCCGGTCTCTGTTCACCTTTATTGTAAGCTGGCACAATTACTGGATCAGGTGTCGGGCTTCCTGCTGGGACTGGAGAGCCAGGAGAGGCTCTAAAAAACAATACCCAGGTACGTGATTTGTAAAACAATGTAAGTGTTTTTAATGATTGGTCTGCTGAGCAAGTATTTATACTGAACAAAATTATAAACGCAACACTTGTTTTTTCCCCCATTTTTCATGAGCTGAACTCAAAGGTCTAAGAAAACCAGGAATCATCCGTGAAGAGAACACCTCTCCAAAGTGCCAGACACCATTGAATGTGAACATTTGCCCACTCAAGTCGGATACGACGACAAACTGCAGTCAAGTCGAGCCCCCAATGAGGACAACGAGCAAGCAGATGAGCTTCCCTGACAGTTTGTGCAGAAGTTCTTTGATTATGCAAACTGATTGTTGCAGCAGCTGTCCGAGTGGCTGGTCTCAGACGATCTAGGAGGTCAAGATGCTGGATGTGTAAGTCCTGGGCTAGTGTGGTTACTCGTGGTCTGCGGTTGTTAGGCAGGTTGGATGTACTGCCAAATTCTCTGGAACGCCTTTGGAGACGGCTTATGGTAGAGAAATTAACATTCAATACACGGGCAACGGCTCTGGTGGACATTCCTGCAGTCAGCATGCCAATTGCACGGTTCCCTCAAAACTTGTAACATCTGTGGCATTGTGCTGTGTGATAAAACTGTACATTTTAGAGTGGCCTTTTAATGTGGCCAGCCTAAGGCACACCTGTGCAATAATCATGGTGTCTAATCAGCATCTTGATATGCCACACCTGTGAGGTGGATTGATTATCCCGGCAAAGGAGTAGTGCTCACTAACACAGATTTAGACAGATTTGTGAACAATATTTGAGAGAAATAGGCCTTTTGCATACATAAAAAAGTCTTAGATCTTTGACTTCAGCTCAAGAAAAATGGGGGCAAAAACAAAAGTGTTGCGTCTATAATTTTGTTCAGTCATTGTTACCAAGTATATTTATATGGTAAATGTTTACATACTTCTCTAAGGCTACATTCACACCTGAGCGTAGCGTTTTTCGCGCGTTTTTTACCGCGATTTTACCGCGATTTTTGCGGCGTTTTTTACCGCGATTTTTACCGCGATTTTTGTGCAGGCATTTTTAGATTGAATAGAGATCAATGGAAAACGCCTGTAATCTGCCCAAAAAGAAGCTCATGTACTTTTTTGAGCGTTGGGCGTTTTGTAAACAGCGTCAAAACGCTCAGATGTGAACAGGGGCCATTGAAATGAATAGGATTTGTCTTGTTGGGCGTTTTGAAAGCTGATCCTAGAGCAGAAAAACGCCCCAAAAACGCCCCAAAACGCCTAGATGTGAACGGAGCCTAAAGTATATAATCTGTTTTCTATATTGCATTTTAGCTGGTTAGTTATAGTTTGATGCACACTGAAAAAATATGCTTTGATATAAACAGATGTTTTTCTAGTGTTCCTTCACAGATGGTAAATATATATTTTTAATTTGTCAGAAATTAGATATTGGCACTGCCTGTAATAAGCGTATGCTTTGTTCAAACATTACTTTATATGGATCATTAGTTAGATGTCATTATTTTATTTAAGTAGCAGGATAAGTAAGCATTATCTCTGAAAAAAACAGGATTTATTAAAGGAATTGAATATTTTCGGAATTATTTATATTACATAATTTTACTCAAGTTAATTAATACTAATGAGGACATTGGAGCTTTAGTAACACAAGTAGATCATCAAACTTTAAAAAGTTATAAACAAATACCCTATCACTATCAATTAAAATATTCTTTAACAAAATTTACAGATTTTGGTCTTTGGGCTTTTCTTTATTTAGAGTTATGCTGGACTAGGCATAAGGCTTCAGTTATTTTGCAGATTAAGTGTAGGGAAATAAAGTGTTTTTAAAGCCTAAAAGTTTTTTTTTTTATATTTTTTTTACCTTAATGCATTCTATGCATTAAGGAAAAAAAAACCTTCTGTGTCACAGAATACCCCCAGCTTCACTTTTACTTACCTGAGCCCTTCTGTGATCCAGTTATGTGCAGGAGAGCAGCAGCTCTGTTCGCTCTCTCCTCCCTCACTGGGCAGATTGATAGCAGTGGGAACCTTTGGTTTCAACTGCTGTCAATCAAATCCTGTAATGAGGGAGTAGGGTGCAGTGCTGGGCTGACCTTTCTGTGTCAATAGATGGAGACATGGTGGCTCCGAATCGGTTCAAGCCACACTGCAATGAAATACATATGATTTTCACAGGAATACGGTGTGGTTCCTGTGTGATTCACATGCAAGTTACAGTGTAAACAGCACTTAAAGCAGCTCTTATTCTTCTACTCTATATACTGGTCTACAAATACATCATGGTAACTACAGTCCTTGGCCTTTGAGAAATAAAGAGTCTTCACATTTTTATTTAGTTTTGATTTTTAACAATAATATAAACACATCTCTACAGCTCAAAAAATATTATAACATGAACGGTATGCGAAAGCAGGTTACACATTAGGATATACAAAAACTGAATATGAAACTGTTGAAACTGTCATGTTTAGACTATGCGAAAATAACCAATTGAGCATAAAACCTACACAAATAATTATCATTTGGTTAGACATGAGCAAAAGTATACTCAAGTAAACATTTTTCTGGTGGTACTGAAGTTCTCCCCCTACCCCCCCCCCCCCAAAAAGCGCGGGGGGGGGGGGGTTGCGAGAAAATCGAGGATATTCAAGTTTTGAAAGCCAGTAATAGTAAATACTGCGATAATAGCACAGAGTGTCACGTGGATTAAAAAAAAAAAAAAAAGGGAAGAGAGGGCGTAAAGGAAGGAGAGAAGAGGAGAGGAGGGAGTGAGAGTCATGTAGATGAAAGAAAAAAAAAGGGAAGAAATGGGGAAAAGGAAAGAGGGGGGGGGAAAGAAACTTGGGAGAGTATATGTGGTCCCCAGGTTACAAGCAAGATAGGGTCTGTAGGTTTGTTCCTAAGTTGAATTTGTTTGTAAGTCAGGGTAGTTAATTTTTTTAAGTGTAGCTCAAGCCAAAAAAAAACATTTTAAAGTTTTTTGGATAACATAGGGAAGGGTTAACAATTGTTTTGCTGTCTGTACCCCTGTTCATAAGATTTCACCTCACTTTTAGGGTTCAGCGAACATGGACTGTATTGTTCGGGATCGTACCAGACTTTTGGGTGTTGGGTACCCTGGACACGGACCCGAACATTTTACTGTATGTTCGGGATACAGTCCATTGTTCGGTAATTTATTTCATGTTTTGGCGCGGTTTTAATGGCGCGGTTTCAACAGCTGCAGGGCAGCCAATTAACAAGCGTTTAACTAGTGTGCCCTTAGAAGCCATCCCAGCCATGCCTACTAATGGCATTGCTGTGATTGGCCAGTGCAGCATGTGACCCAGCCTCTATATATGCTGGAGTCACATATCGCCGCACGTCACTCTGCTCTAACTACTGTAGGGAGAGGTTCCTGATGCTGCTGAGGGAGAGATAGGAGATTATTGTAGGGGCAGGCTGGAGATTGCTTTCAGGGAAAGAATAGGAAGAATCTTCTTTAATCAGACAGCGATCTACATTGATTTTATTGTGTGGGGGTGCAGTGCACAATCTTTTTGCGCTGACCTGAGCCCAGTGAGGAGGAGGGAGAAAAAAAAAACAAAACTTTTATCAGTCTGTTAGGTGGGTGGCGTGCGGCGTGTAGCGACCATGTAATGCAAGCTCAGTGCATATGTGTCTGCTTAATCTGGATTTAAAAAAAAAAAAAATGTTTTTTTCCTTCATATTTTACTGTGACTTACTGCGTTTAGACACTGCTGTTCTAATCTGCTATTCAAAAAGCACCAATTTAAGGGTAAAATTATTTTTCAGTTTTTCATTCATACTTTACTGTGACACTGACATACAGCGTTTAGACACTGCTGTTCTAATCTGCTATTCTAAAAGCACCAATTTAAGGGGAAAATTATTTTTCAGTTTTTCATTCATACTTTACTGCTCTTAAGAAGATTTTGCTGCCATTTGCAGCCCTCTAGCCCTTTCCATGTTTTTTTAGAGCCATTTTAGTGCTCAAAAGTTCAGGTCACCATTGACTTCAATGGGGTTCGGGATCGGGGTAAAGTTCGGGTTAAGTTCGGGGTAAACGAACCCGGACTTTATTTTCAAGTTCGGCCAAACTCGGGCATCCAGGTGCTCGCTCAACTCTACTCAACTCTACTCACTTTCTGTCTCTGTGATAATTAGATTTAGAAAATTGTGAGTTGTTGTGGAAACAGGGATTGGTGATAAAGCTTCAGTGGAGATACCTTTTTCCCATGAGGACTCTTACAGGAGTGATCTTCCCTTCCTATGGCTAGATTTCTCCTCACTTCCTGTTGTCTCCCTCCGTTTGTAAGTAGGAGTCGTTTGCAAGTCAGATGTTTGTAACCCGGGGTATAACTTCTATAATCTAAACAAAAGAGAAAGAGGGGAAGGGAAAGAAAAGAAAAGGGTATATCTAACTAAATTACTTTGAACCTTTTGGTCCATCTTTTTGCCCTAGGTCCAATACATCTTACTATATTGGCTACATTGAACTTGAAGCTGAGCCAAAAGAGACAATGCTATGTGGTGGGGCAGATGGAGGTAAGGAGGGAATGGCAGAAGGGTTAGGGGCTATTAGAAAAAAAGGAATAGGAAGGAAAATCACTAGGTTCTCTAACGCAGAATAGATCCAAGAGATCAGATGTATCTTGGAACTTTAATTCAAGCAATTTTTTTGGAAAACAAAGGAGTACATGTATAGCAGTGTTTGTATTGAGTCAAAAAAATGTAAAATCTGTAGCTTATGTAGATTGTTAAGGTTTGCCAGGTTCTGAATGTCATGTTTAGGGACGAACTAGCTACATTTAAAAAATTTTCCAGCCAAGCTTGGGGTATAACGTCTCCAATAATACATACATTATTAAGAGCTTCCTTGAGAAACATTTGAGTTTCAAATCAGCGAGGTAAAAGAGTTGAAAGTGGGAAAGTTGCAACACGAAGGAAAGATTTGTAGAGTCATCCCAATTAAAGAGTTTGGTTTCCAGTCAGCTGGAAGCTTTGTGTATATAGACCAAGGTATGGTCTTTAGTGGGTGGGTAGACCAGTTTTGTTCAATGTTTATCTATGCCTTGACTTGTATATGGAGGAATCAATCATCTTTGGATTCTCAGCATATGATAGGTATGGTAATAGTTTTTTTCTAATTCAGTAAAGCCAGAACATTGTTAGTTTTAAAGAAATGCAATATGGATTTATGAATTGGAGTCCAGTGCTGGGACAAGGTCATCTAGTGCCCAAGGCGTAGATGCCAAAGGGCGCCCCGCCCCCCCCCCAAAAAATGTTTGAGAATTATGTGTCAGCATTATGTGTCAGAATTGTGTCTCCCTCTCCCCCCCACCCCCAACAAAATGTGAGCACTAATCTTCACACTTACCCCTAAGCATAAGTTCCCTTTGCAAGTCAAAATTTTCCCCAAAATAATGTCCTCTCTTTAAGTGAAGGTATTTTAAATCACTCGCGCCACTGGAATATCTACTATAAATATGGTTATTAAATATGTAAAAAGGGGAGCTGCTAGTTCAAACAATGGGTAGTGTTACGAAATGGTATGGATAAAAAACTGCGCTAACCCTGTAATGGAAAAGTGAAATACTGCCACTTATGGTGATTAAATGGCGAAATATATCTTACCGTGCAAAGTAGAAATAGCAAACTGTGAAGGTATTTCTACCTTGTGCTATAAAATTTATATTAAATAATACATATTCATAAATACCATCAATGTGCTACTCAATTAATAAAGTGCAAGGAATTAGCAATATAGTGCCACATAGTATTGTAAAGTGCCTTCATAAAGTGTAATGTGCAATAGTATTGATGAGACCCTTAATAATTAAATCAATAGATAAAGTGCAATATAAACCAGCAAAAAAATGTCACAAAAATATTCACATAAAAAATAAAAAATATATATTCACATAAAAGAAGTTCATAAAGTCGGTAGTGCAGTAGTGCTGATACTGGACAGTGCAAACAGTGCAAAACCACAGTCCTTCAGTGCAGCTATAGTAAGTGCCAGTGCAGGTGCATATGTATATGCAATAGTGGTGTGACCCTCCGCTTCACCTTGGTGACAAATAGTAAGATATCCCACTTACCAGATGGAATGGATTCCGGTTGGCATACGCCAGCAGCAATCTTTACAGGCTTAATCATGGTGGTGCCGGTTCCCTGGTGGTAGGTGCCTGTACCTGGATGTTCTCAGGATGTAGAAGAAAGAAGGCTCCTCATAGTGTAGGCGGTTAAAAATCTCCTTTTATTAAAAAAATTTGCGTGAGTTTTTTTAACAAAAGGAGATTTTTAACCTCCTACACTATGAGAAGCCTTCTTTCTTCTACATCCTGAGAACATCCAGGTACAGGCTGTGGACCCTCACCTACCACCAGGGAACCGTAACCACCGTGATTAAACCTGCACTGAAGGACTGTGGTTTTGCACTGTTTGCACTGTCCAGTATCAGCACTACTGCACTACGAACTATATGAACTTCTTTTATGTGAATATATTTTTTATGTGAATATTTTTGTGACATTTTTTTGCTGGTTTATATTGCACTTTATCTATTGATTTAATTATCAAGGTTCTCATCAATACTATTGCACATTACACTTTATGAAGGCACTTTACAATACTTTGTGGCACTATATTGCTAATTCCTTGCACTTTATTAATTGAGTAGCACATTGATGGTATTTATGAATATTTATTATTTAATATAATTTTTATAGCACAAGGTAGAAATACCTTCACAGTTTGCTATTTCCACTTTGCACGGTAAGATATATTTCACCATTTATTCACCATAAGTGGCAGTATTTCACTTTTCCATTACAGGTTTAGCACAGTTTTTTATCCATACCCTCTCTTTCAGTACATATCCCCCTCCTAGCACAATTCCTCTACCCCTCAAATTTCCCTTCTAAGCATAAATCTTCTCCCCCCCCTCCAAATCCCCCTCTCCCAGCACCAATCCCCCCCAAATCTCCTCACCTAGCACTAATCTCCACCCCCAGAATTTCCCCTCCTACCACAAATCCCTTCAATCATCCCCAGTAGCACAAAATATCCCCCCAATCCCCCTTCCTAACAGAAATCCACTCTCACAGTACAAATGTCCCCTCTTATTCGCCCATTCTAGCACCCCTCCTAAACCCCCATAACGCCCAGGGTAGCTGCCCCTCCTGTCCTTACCTTGTCCCAGCCCTGCCCTGCCCTTCTGTAACCAGATGAAGTGATTAGGCCTTGCCTCTAGTTGTTTGAAGACATAAGGGGAAACAGAGCACATAGGCTCTTGGTGCAATGCTATTTTATTGGATAAAAGCAGATAAAATAAATCAATGCACTTACAAAGTGACAATGTGAACGAGCATCAATGGTCGACAATACAGCTCCTTGGGCGGCAGGTCCTCAGGCACAGTGTAATCTGTAACATCCAGAGGGTGGATCTCAGTGTGCAGCCGCCGATAAGCTGCACAAACACTCGGCCTCTCTCAGAGCTGATTGGCCATGGGGCCGGCGCCGCCTCTTTTGTCAAGCGATTCAAGGGAGAGCCAGCTGACCAGGACGCACTAGGTTGCCAGGACAATTAATTTCAGAGGGCATGGCCTCCTTTTTTAGACCTGCCCTCTGTAAAAAGTTTGACTCTTAAATAGGATTGAGTCGGCATTCGGGGAATAAACCCCTTGGACCCCAACTACCAAGCTTTCACCATTTTAACATGAGGGTATAATACAAAGGCATAGTACAAGGGGCAACCTTCAGTACAAAACCACACATATCATATTTTCAACATATATTTATAATCATATTCATATTTAAAATTGTATTTATAATTGTAATTAACCTAAGTGCTCTCACACTCCTGATGTTATTATTACAATAAAGGAGGATAGCAGGGTACAAGCATATCTCCATGAGGATATAGTTTGTTAGGCTAAACAGCCCTACTTAACTTTTTATTAAAAGAGATTATTTTAAAAATATTATTTTCAAAGAATAATAATAGTAATAAAAAGAAAATGTATTTAAAATGTATACTAAAATTAGGGAGATGCTGAATGCACATGTGTATGCACGCACACACACGTAAGCATGCGGGCCACCACATACGCATGCTTGCAATGTGGTATGCGCACACCCTTGCCCTCCTAAATACAGTATTAGGTCTGGGAGGTAGAATATTGGTCAACGTTTTTTGAGGGTATTTTTAATCAACCAACCCTGAATATTGTAGTTGGTGATACATTTTTTGATACATTTGCGTGACCCTGTCTTGGCCAATATTATTCTACCTCCCAGAACTAATACTGTATTTAGGAGGGTAAGGAATATAAAAAAATGGATTTCACCCAGTAATATAAAAGGACCACAGTCCAGAATGGGCAACATTCCATCCCTTTTTGATATCCGAGGTACTTTTAAAGGCAGGAAACCTAATTGCAAGGCTTGTGCATTTATAAAACATGGAAAAAAGGAGTTCACTGATCATCTAGGGAAAACCTATAAGATCAACCAATTTATCACATGTGGCACTCAGTTTGTAATATTTGCACTAATCTGCCTATGTGGGTTAGACTATGTGGGTCACACTATCTGCACAATGTGTACTTGGTTCAATGAACACAGGAGGTTCATTGAAACAGGTTCTACTAAGCATAGTGTGCCTCGTCACTTTAGTACTCATCATTATGAAAAGACCAGCCATTTGGAACTATTTGGTATTGGGGTCCCCCCCAGTCCATACAAGGCCCCTCGGGTCTGGTATGGATTTTAAGGGGAACCCCACGCCAAAATTAAAAAAGGAATGGCGTGAAGTTCCCCCTAAAATCCATACCAGACCCTTATCCGAGCACACAGCCTGGCTGGCCAGGATGGGAGTGGGGGCGAGCGAGTGCCCCCCCTTCTGAACCATACCAGGCCACATGCCCTCAACAGGGGGGGTTGGGAGCTTTGGGGCAGGGGGGGGGTCTGCCCCCCCACCCCAAAGCACCTTGCCCCCATGTTGATGGGGACAGGGGTCTCTTCCCAACAACCGTGGGCTGTGGTTGTGGGGATCTGTGGGGGGAGGCTTATTGGAATATGGATGCCCTCTTTAACAAGGGGACCCCCAGATCCTGGCCTCCCCCATGTGAATAGATATCAGGTACATCGTACCCCTATCCATTCACCAAAAAAGTGTACAAAAAAGTAAAGACAAAAGTCAGCTTTGGACAAGTCCTTTATTAAAAAATAAAAATAAAAAAATAAAAATAGTATCCCCCCCGATGATCAGTCGCCCGCCCGAAACCGAAAAATAGAAAAAAAAGAAGCTCCTGCCTCTTCGGACTCTTTCCGCACTAATGAGCTGTTTGAGTTTGACAGCTCTTTTATAGGGATCTGACATCACAAGACGTACCATAATGCACTTCTCAGGTGCAGTGAATATATTACATGACGTCATGTAATTTATTCACTGCAACTGAGCAGTGCATTATGGGATGGCTCGTGACATCAGATCCCTATAAAAGAGCTGTCAAACTCAGTATGGACTGGGGGGACCCCACGCCGTTTTTTTTTTGTTTTTTTTTTTTTTATCTGTATTGCCGGGAGCCGACAATACATTACATCCGCGAGCAAGTTTAAATATTTTTTTTTTCCTTTAGAAATTGCTGAAGCAGGCTACATACATCACACAAATGCGCCACTTTACAGGCACATTAAGGCCCCCCCCCCCCCGGCAGGATATTTAAAGGAATTTTGCCTTTTTATTGTTTCACTTTTGGCATAATTAAAACTGTAAAAACGATCAGTTTAAAACATTTTTTTGCATTGATTTATGTCCCCCAGCGCAGTAACCCAGGTCCCCATATACTTTTTTGGGCCAATAACTTGAATTTAAGCCTTTAAAGTTAGGACTTTTGATATTTCATATTCGTGTCCCATAGACTTTAATAGAGTTTGCATGTTCGCTAGAACATTTCCCCTGTTCGAGATTTTCTGGTGCGAACCGAACAGGGGGGTGTTCGGCTCATCACTAGCTAGAGTAGATTTATGCATATAAAAGATAATAACTACAGTTATAATCACATTTATAATTACACTTATAATGTATATCTGCACCCACATTGGGTGCAGTAATGTTGGTATGTACTGTACATTTAGATGGGTGTGCATTCCACTTTGCAAGCATGCAAATGTGGTGGCCCACATGCTTATGTGTGTGTGCCTGCACACACATGTGCATTCAGCATCTCCCTAAATGTATTATATAGTTTTAATACATTTTCTTTTTATTACTGATATTCTTCTTTAACAATATTCTTTTTTTAAATAATCTCTTTTAATAAAAAGTTAAGAAGGGCTGTTTAGCCTAACCAACTATATTCTCATGGAGATATGCTCCTACCCTGCTATCATCCTTTATTGTAATAATAACAGCAGGAGTGTGAGAGCAGATGGGTTAATTACAATTATAAATATATGTTGAAAATATGATATGTGTGGTTTTGTACTGAAGATTGCCCCTTGTACTATAATTTGTATTATGCCCTTGTGTTAAAATGGTGAAAGCCAGGTAGTCAGGGTCCAAAGGGTTTATTCCCCGAACGCTAACTCGATCCTATTTAAGAACCTCCTGTTCTACAAAGAGTGAACCTGAATAAGGTGGCCACGCCCTCTGAAATGCGTTGTCCTGGCAACCTAGTGCGTCCTGGTCAGATGGCTCTCCCTCGATTCACGTCACTTGCATCAAAAAAAAAAAACATGACTTGATAAAAATACTTGAAACATATAAAAACATGCCAAGCTACTCTAGATGTATTAACATTTTTAATAACCACAGGGAATCTTTTGAGGAAGAGTTTTTTACAGTTAAACAAAAAAGTTTACTAGAGATCTACAGGACTATGAAGAAGGGCATATTTTTAATTGGAAAAAAACCCAAACCTAGTCCTTTTCATAACGTTAACCGTTGGACTTTAGCGTAACACTGGAATATTATGTTTGCAACTCTAGTTGTTTGAAAAGCTTGAATAGAACATGTATAGAAATTGTCTGAAAAATATAAAACAAATGTGGTAATATTGCATGTTCATTTTAATAATCGCCATCCAACCTAGCCAGGAAAAGGAGATATTTTTCCACTTTTGAAGATCCGGTTTTACTCATGTCAATAAAAAAAAATAGTTTAATCCCTTGCTGACCAGTGACATACCAGCTGGAGCTGCCTTGATTACTTTTACAGATGGCAGAAGGGGGACCTTGAAAGGATAAGTGAGAGGAATGGATGTTGTTCATCCCACTGTGTAATCCCAGAAACCGGAAGCAATGAGGATTTTGTAATTTATGGTTTCAGTACAACGTAGACAAGCCGTTACCAACTTGTACAAGTATCAGTTTAAACTGATCTTGATTTGATCTGATGCTTTGGAGGGCAGAGGAGAGATCTGGAGTCTAAAAGACTGCAGATATCTCCATAAAGAGGACCTGTCATAGCCCATGCTGTAACAAGGGATGTTGTTCATCCCTTGTGATAGCAATAAAAGTGATCAAAGTGAGCGCCCCCCCCCCCCATCCCACTTAATGCTTAAGTGCAAATTTCAGAACAAGGACAATAATTCTAGCTGCATACCTCATGTGTAACTCTAAACTAATAACCTGTAAATGATTTTGAACCGTCACCTAGGGAGGGTTTTTTGGTGCTGTAGTTTGGCACCATTCCATGGGTGTATGCAGTTTTAAAGTGTGACATGCATGGTATCTATTTACTCAGCCTAACATCTTCTTTTATGTTTTACCAAAAATTTGGGATTTACAGTATACAGTGTTTGTGTGCACTAAAATTCATTGAAATGTATTTAAAAAAAAAAAAAACTTGTGACTTGAAACACCTACCACCTTATTCTCTAGTTCCTTTGCTAAAAAAAATATATAATGTTTGGGGGTTCTAAGTAATTTTCAAGCAAAAAATGGAGATTTGTACATATATGTGAGAAGTGCCAAAATTTGCCCAAAATGGAAGTGGTTAAATCATACAATATGAGATGTGGGCAATCCAAATGAGTATTCACGTTTCAAGAATTAGGATGTGGGTTTTTGTGAAACGCTACTACCCTTAATATGTGATGTTATGATATTAACTTAAAAATCTCTATACAAAGTGCCTAAGTGCTTGTTTTAATAAAAGTGCAAACGTGCTTCAAAAGTGCATTGGAAAAAATGACATGTCCAAAATGCATATACCTGTGCACAAATTTTACAAAATATACATACAGTACATTATATAAATTGCTGTGATATATTATCTAAACAGTTTTGAAAACTTCACATAAAAGTGTACAGTTCATTAGTCTCTTGTGATAAAAAAAAGGGGGGGGGGGTTCTTCTGCTTGTCCCCAGAAGTGATCAGTGCTCCAAAAGAATAAAGTGCTAGTATATATGTGCTCCATGCTCCACCACCTTGGTAATTAATGGCCACTTATCAGAACGAGTCAGGCCCCCAGGACCTATACAGCTATAGTATGCCTCCTCTGATATGGAGATGTTTCACTCTGAATGCAGTGAATGAGCTTGTGTTTCAATCCATTAGAACTAGGGTACTGAACCTGAGTAGGTTCTCATAGCATGGATTTGTTGAAATGTATTTTTAAATTGGAGACAGATGAAAAAAGATCACATTTCCTGAAGAGGTTGGGGAGCTTTGCCTGAATGTTGGTCAAAGGAAACAACATGTCATCCACGTAGGTGTCAGTTTTATGTTTCTTCTGCACATAGTACCCACCCCTGTACACTCTGCACTCCTCTCCTGAACATAATACCCACCACCATACACTCCACACCCCTCTCCTGCACATACTACCCACCACTGTATACTTCGGGCTGTACAATCCCTGTTCAACTTTACCACATTCTGCACTATGTAAGTCGCCTCAGACTGTATTTTACCACACACCCTTTAAGCCATGCCCAATATTTAGTGAAATGTAAATCACATCCACTTTTCCCTGAGGCGCACTGCACATACCTCATTTAGCTGTTTACCAATGCCTAGTGCCCACTTTTGATCTTGCACACAGGTCCACTGCTTTCATGATATACCTCTGCTCTAAATGTTAATGCCTTCCCAGCCATTAGCACTGGGTCAGTTTACAGTATTATCACTGATCACTGTATTAGTGTCACTAGGGACATCGGTGTCAGTTAGTGACCCTTCCAAATAGTGTCTGTTTGCACCAGACTGCCCATCACCCTATGACACAATCCAACTATAAGTCGCTGATCACCGCGATTACAGCATAGCATCTACAGCTGCGTAAATTCCAGTATATACACTAAAGTTTGTAGACACTATAACATTTGCACAAATCATTTAATATGTACTTGTTGGGACTTTTTTTTTTTTTACCAAAGAAATGTAGCAAAAATAATTTTGAACTCAATTCATGAAGAAATTTTATTTTTTTATTGGATAGGTTTTATACCAGAAATGAGAAAATATGGTTTCCCAATGCATCCCAGTTGAGGGGTATTTTTGTAAATTTAAAATTTTGATTTATATTGAGATATTTTAAACTTTTTTGTAATAAAGTTACTACTTTTCTATATATATATATGTTGTTGTGTCCCTGATGCTGAGCCAATAAAGTCTGACATTTTGTCTAGGGGTGGTGTTTTCCACCTCATATTGTTTTTTCTTTAGAAAATATTGTTGTTGTTTTTTTGGTCTTTTTTCATTTATATAATAAAAAATAAAAACCCAGTGGTGTTTAAATAACACCAAAAGAAAGCTCTATTTGTGTGAAAAAAAATGATGAAAAATTATTTTGCATACAGTGTTGCAGGACCGCACAATTGGCAGGTAAATTAGCACAGTGCTGAATAGCAAAAAATGTTCTGCCATGAAGGGGGAAAAAAACTGGTAAAAAATATGATTTACATTTATGATCTACACTTGTCAAATAAAAGGATCTGGTATGGATTAGGGGCTCAGCAAGCAGTTTCTTTTTCTTTTGCCTTGGTTCCACCTTAAAATTCTTACCAGACCTTATCAAGGATAAGGGTCTGGTATAGATGTGATAAGGAATCCCCTGGCCACTTTGTTTGCATACAGAATGAAGCAGCTGAGATGTGTCATTTGGCAGCAAATGTTTTTTTAAATGTCACTTTTGCTTTAGTAGATTGTACAGCTGCACCACTTCACATGCAGGTTTAAGCCATTACCCAGCATGTTCTTTAACCAAAGAACCACTTTACACAAAAGTTGTCAGTTTATAAGATATTTCTAGCACACAGCATAGGCATTCTTAAAATTACACCTCAAAACACAATCTGCTACTCTTCCCAAGTATGGCAATACCACATGTGTGAGACTTTTTCACAGCCTAGCCACATAGAGGGACCCAACATCCAAGGAGCACCTTTAGACTTCAGACTTTAATTTCCTGCCTACCTATTAGTAGTGAAAACACCCACAAAATGACCACATTTTGGAAAGCAAACACCCCAAGGTATTATCTAAGAGGCATAATGAGTCTTTTGAAAATGTAATTTTTTGCCACAAGTTTTTGGGAAGTATGGAAAGAAAATGAAAATGTATTTATTACTCAAAGTTGTCAAATAATAACATATTTTTAAATACATAGCATGGGCTTATAATTACACCTCAAAATATATTCTGCTACTCCTTGTGTAAGATCTTTTCAATGTTTGGGCTGATTATCATCACATTGTGATTATTGCATCACAAAAATCAACCAACACTGTATAGCATAGTGTAGTTTAACCCAGTGTTTCTCAACTCCGATCCTCAGGGCACACTAACAGGCCAGGTTTGCAAGAATAGAGAATATGTTGCAGCGCTAGATATGCAATAAGGATCAACAATAAATAAATTAAAATTGAATACAATCAATAGAACTATTAAAAAAATCCATGGAAATTAGATAAAATATGCACAGAAAGTCCCAATATGTAAGAATTGATAAGTTCATTCATGTAAAAACAGCTGAAGAAGTCCTGCCCCCAGGGATGTAACGCATACGGAGGGAAGGAGGAGTTTGTGACGTCACCCGCAGTCCAGCAGTACGGTCTGAGGACGGAGCCGTGCTCGCTTCCAGCCGTGCTGCAATCACCTGCACTCATTATCCAGAAAGATTACCGATTGTTTTATGCTCCTGGTCTGCTGACATCAAGTAAAAGGCTTTTTACCTGTTATAAATAAAGTTTTGAGACTTTATTACGCTATGGTGCTGCCTTCTTTTTACTTTATATGGTGGATCATATACTGCTGAGTATCGAGGGGATAAGGAATCCATCCATTGCTTAGTGGAGTCTTGGTGGCTGTACCTGGTCCGAGTGCATGTCTTCAGATGCCAGTGTGTGGTTACAACCTATGCTGTTTGTATTGCAGCTTTCAGGTGAGAGGCTAGCAATACCGGTGGAGGATTTTCACAGTGTGTGAGCACTCTTTGGATTAGGACATTGCACCGTGCACTTTCTATGGGCTGTTTTTACATGAATGAACTTATCAATTCTTACATATTGGGACTTTCTGTGCATATTTTATCTAATTTCCATGGATTTTTTTAATAGTTCTATTGATTGTATTCAATTTTAATTTATTTATTGTTGATCCTTATTGCATATCTAGCGCTGTACCATATTCTCTATTGTTTCCATTTTGGTGTTGTTTATTGTACCAAGGTGTTCAGCAGCTTTGATTTTACCTATTTATGCATGCGCCGATATATTTTTCTGGTCACAGGTTTGCAAGAAAACTGAAATACATCACAGGTGATATCATTTGCTGCTCGGTGATTGCAGTATTCTAGTCTGCATCTCCAAGGTAATACTTAAAATCTGGCCTGTTAGTGTGCCCTGAGGACCGGAGTTGAGAAACACTGGTTTAACCTACAGCAGCCCCTGTTCCTTAAAGCCAAGCAGGCCTAACCTACTGGTACCCTGACTGTCCTCATGGAATGACGACATGTTCACTGGTCAGGAAGTACAGGAGGCTGAAAAAAGTCTGTAAACAGGCCAGGGTCAGTAGAGGCAGCACACAGCGATGTGGTCAGCAAATAGCCAAAGGTTTGGCTGTGGACTTATAATTGATGACATATGAGTTGTACAGGGCCAACTGGAACAGGTATATGGACACTTTTTTGTAGCAATGGATTAATCTTCTGGTGACTAGGCAGAGCTATATTATTTGGTCATTATAATCTTTGCCTCCCGTGAACTGATGATGGGATTGAAGGTGGTGCTGTATTACAAAGTAGCTATCCGGGATTTGAAAGTACCTCTGGGACACTAGTATTGGCCCTTATCCTTTGTGGCTGATGTGAAACCCCACTATCTGTAAATGATAAAAATGGTAGTGATTTCCCAGATGGGAGGGGTGACTTTTTTTTAGCTTAGAAATTGCATTATGTATGGCCTTAAAAAAGGCCAGAAAAAAGAAGATTCATATCCCGAAGACATCAATGGGGCGTGGGTGCTATGTTTAGGGTTCTCAATATTTTTTCAATTGTTTGGTTAACATCTAGTAAAACAAACTTTGTTCAGTTCACCCATCACTATCTGTGAACACGGCCTATCCTCTATTGAGGCTCAAAGGTTAAAATATTAAAAGTATTTAATTGATAGACCCCAGTGTTCTAAATCATTCAATAATTGGCCAATTGGCTGATTATGAATCAGATTCATAAATACCATAACTTTAAATTTTTGAAGCTTGTTTACCATGATTACCTGGGCCCCCCACCCCACTGATACAAATGTTAGAAATGTAAGACCTTTAACATACCCCACTGGACAAAAATAATTACCTAGTCACAAGATGAAAGTAGGTCCATGACAGCTTAGGGTCAGAAGAAGCAGGTTGAATGATGTCAATTAGACTTGAAGGCTGAGGATGTCTAGTGGCAGGCAAGTAGTATATTAAGAGCATGTGACTGACATTCTGTACTGCAGTACCCTGAGCTCAGACTGTGCGATCCCCCTAGGGAACAGGTCAGTGACAGCCTAGAAGTAGGTTAAATAATGTTGGCCATTATTCAGCTGGTGGTATCTAGTGGAAGAGGAGATGTGGTTTGGGAGATAGCTCAACACTAAATGTTAATATTACAGTAAAGGCTGCCTTTTTATTTTTACAAAGTCGGGCTGCATATTTTCATTTTTTTCTAAAGTTGAAGTGCAGCTTAAAGGTAACCCTTGTAATAATAAATTACTAAGAGAGTAACCCTGATGGTTAAAAGGTGCCACGTCCAAGTGCATATATACAAAAAAAGAAGAGATTTTTAAAATACTATATAGACAAATTCATAAATGGAATGAAATAACCATGTATTGTGTATATCACATGTCAAACACAAGGCAAGTGGACTGAATCCTGCCTGCTAGGCCTTTTTTTTGGTGCTCGTACCCCCCACTAATAACTGCCACTTTAAAACACAAAAGCCTTCTGTGTTTACAAGGACAGCTTTCCTCTCCACAGCTCTTACAGACCCCTGCCTGACCTGCACTCATGGCAGGGACAAGGGAGATGCATATGCTGGTGCAGTGTTGTATGGGGCATCACACGGTAATCTTCACTGTTATCCCCATCTGTGACTGGGTGCACCTGGGTGCCTGGGACCAATAATTTCCCTGCAAGTGGGAGAGGCAGAGCCACCTTCACTGCCAGGAGATACTAGAGCTGGTCTGGATAGGTGAGGTGCAAGTAAGGTTTTGGGGAGGATGGAGATGAGGGCTATAAAGGGAGATGTGTGCAGAGGTGGGGGATAAGTGAGAGGGGTGCAGAGGTAAGAGCCAGGGAGGGTTGCACGTGAGATGTGCACAGCCTGTGATAGAGAGCTGAACCCTGTGCACAGCAAACCCCTGAATCCTGAATTCTGTAAGTAGCACACTCCTCAACCCTGCACTCTGTATACAGCTCACCCCTGAACTCTGCACTCTGTACATAGTGCACCCCTGGATTTTAAACTATGTACGTAGCACACCCCTGAACTCTGCACTATGTACATAGTGCAATACTTAACTCTGCACTCTGTGCATAGGGCACTCCTGAAACTGCACTCTGTACGTAGGTTACCCCTGAACTCCGCACTTTGTAAATAATGCATCTCTGAACTCTGCACATAATGCATTCCTGGTATTTATTGCCCCTTTAAAATCTGCCCACTGTTTGGTGCAATTTGGTCACAGTCACCATTCATTGAAGTTTAGTGAGGGGTTGAGTTCCTATACCCATTCTCTGAGAGAAAATATCCTGCTTAATTTATATAGTCATACAGATACAACTGGCCCTTTGAGGGTAACTATAATGCTGATACAGCCCACAATTAAATTCAGTTAGACACCTCTGGTGTATACTTATAGAAGAAAAATACATAAATGATCATCTATAGAACATTTCCACAGCCACCACAATTACAGTACATTAATATAATGTTATATTAAAAATAATCTATTTTAGCTTTCCTATATGTACAGCATATGACCCCAATAGTATCCACACTATCTGTAATCACTGTTTCAAGGGTACAAAGAAGTTCAAAGAGTTATCCCAGTGTTGTATCTCAAGATGAAGAAGGCTAGGCTCAATGTGTTTTGCAGCTTGCTAATGCTGCCTATTCTGGAGGCAAGTTTGGACACTTTTTGATAAGAGAAAAAAATGTAATAATTTTTATATAGGCTTTTCCTTTAGACACCCATACACACAGATGGTGCAGCTAATCTCATCCTCTTCCTAGCAGATAAAGAGCATTCAAGGAGGTCAGACGTCCACTCCAGGGCAAATCAAGATGGCACTCATAGAAAAAGAGTATTTTCCAATTGTCTGTAGAGGGGAATCAAAATTGGTTGCAATAATAACTCATAATGAGTGCTCACTGAAAATACTATACATGATATTTTCACATTAAGACCCCTTTAAACTTTAAGACCACAAAGAAATGAAAAATAAAATAAAAATTAATTTCCTTTGTCAATTTCTGTAGCAATTATATTAAGTGAAGTGTGACATATTTCATATAATTCACTTTACTGAATGATTTGGTATACGTAAGCCACAGTAAATTTACCTGGAGATTTACCTTGAAGAGACAAAAGTGTATAATTAAAGAAAACCAAGGCAGATGTTTATTCCTGCACAATCCCCTGGTGTGAAAGACAGGTTTGACAAATACAATTAAAAATCAAATTGTAGGTACTCAGCTGTTAAGTTGTCGGAATAAAATCACATGTACAACACATGCTGACAACCATTTGTCAAAGTAGAGAATGATGTCAAAGTATTCAGACATCAGCAATTTATGAGTTTAAATATATTTAAGAATTGAAAATATTTATGTTTTATTTGATGCAAATAAAAACATATAATAATGCATAAGTGTTTTTTGGAAAGTTATTTTGAAAGTATAACATAATAAAAAAAAAACTATTTGTGGATTGATACAAATAATGAAAAGAAAAAAACATTAAAATCTAAACTTCAATAATAAAACAAAAAGATATCCTGCATACATTAACCACTTGCATCCCCAGGCCTTTTTTTTTCCTAATTACCTTTAAGTCCCAGGGCATTTTTGTTATTGTTACAATATTGTCTTGGTTCCATGCATTACATTTTATTATATTTCATTAGGTAGAAAATTTGAAAACATATATATTTATTTTTTTTTTAGCAAAAAAAGTGCTGCGCTCAAACACAACAATAAATAAAATCAACAAAAAACAGTGTCACAAAATATAAACATATCCAGTGAAGAATCCAAGTGAATAAATGGTTGCTGTCCTTTTAAGTGGCATTAGACAATATGTGCAATTCAAAAGTAAAACAAATAAATAATATTTGTCCCTTTAACCGCTTGCCAACCGCCGCACGACTATTTACTGCGGCGGTCAACCCCGTACAGGCAAAGTGACGTAGGGCTATATCGCTTGCCTGTGAGCCTCTAGGGGGTGAGTGTGTGCCGCCGGAGGTGCGCTCCCGCCCCCGCTCGTTCCCTAACAAGTTCGCGCGTTTGACCGGCGGACCCAATGTTTTTTTGTTTATAGCGCAAAAAGTAAAAATCGCACAGGTGATCAAATACCACCAAAAGAAAGCTCTGTTTGTGGTAAAATAAGGACGTCAATTGCATTTGGATACAGCGACGAACGACTGCGCAATTGTCTGTTAAAGTCACGCAGTGCCGAATCACAAAATAGGGCAAGGTCAGGAAGGGGGTAAAATCTTCCGGGGCTTAAGTGGTTAAACTCCCTGGCGGTCTGATTATGTCATAATTTCTGTGCTAAAAGCGGTACATTAATTTGCATGGAAATATGTTTTATATTTTAGGCCTGTCATTCTTAGGAATAACTCACTTAAATCTGTCCAAACAAGAGTCTAGTAGACATCTAGGGTATGATAAAGTTTGAAACACGAAATCATAAATTATAATGAAATAATAATACATTTCATCAAATTCTTCATTGTTTTTGAAGTGGAGTTATTTCATTATGAGGGAGAATCTGTACTCAGGGGCGCTGCCTGATCCCTACCGCAGTCAATAGGGCACCAAGTCTGCACATCGCTGAGCTCAGTCGCAGAATCGTCACTGTTGTCACTTTACGTACCTGATGACAAATTTTCCCACTAATCGCTATCGCTCAGTTCTTCAAATAATTCTGATACACCGTCGCTGTTTTCCAGCTCGTCCAAAAGTGTTTTTGAGCTAAAAGAACTCTTTATGGACGCCATGGACGTTATCAATTTTACAGGCAAAACGTACCGCAAAAAGTACAGGCAGGGCACTGGAAAAGCCTCTAGGTGAAATGGCATGATACAAAGTTATAATTCTAATAGATTACACTGTATCATGTCATTTTTTTTAAATTTCCCGCCGGTTCCACCCCTCTGCGATGCGGCACTCGCAGGGAAGGGAACCGGAAGAAAGTTCCGGGATCGGCCCAGCACAGAGCGAAAGGAATGTGGGAGGATGGCTTCAGGAAGGCTTGGGAGGACGGCGGGGGATCGCAGGGAAAGATGAGTATCATTCTGGGGTAATCCCGAGTGTGGCTCAGGTTTACCGCTTTTGGTACTGAAGATTAACCCAGAGTCACACATTTTGGGAATACCGCTAGGAAGGTTAAATAACATGCAGCATTAGTGTGTAAGTAATATATAATTCATAGTTACATAGTTAGTCTGGCTCAACCAAACAAAAAACAGTATTGAAAACCCAAGAAAAAGGCGAAAAAAACCCCCAGCAAAGCATGATCCAATTTGCTACAGCAGGGGAGAAAAATTCCTTCCTGATCCCCCGAGAGGCAATCAGATATTCCCTGGATCAACTTTACCTAAAAACATTTTTAGTACACATTTATATTATGTACATCTAGGAAAGAATCCAGACCTTTTTTAAAGCAATATAGTTAGCTAGCCAGAACCACCTCTGGAGGGAGTCTATTCCACATTTTCACAGCTCTTACGGTGAAGAAACCTTTCCATATTTGAAGACGAAATCTGTTTTCCTCTAGACGTAAAGAGTGCCCCCTTGTCCTCTATGTTGACCTTAAAGTGAACAACTCAACACCAAGTTCACTATATGGACCCCTTATGTATTTATACATGTTGATCATATCCCCTCTTAATCTCCTCTTCTCAAGAGAGAATAAATTCAGTTCCTCTAATCGTTTCTCATAGCTGAGGTCCTCCATGCCTCTTATCAGTTTGCCTCAATTCAGTTTATCTTTATATCACCTGACCAGTCTGTTAAAAAAAATCAATGTAAATTTGAAACTAAAACACCTTTAAACATTTAAATCCGAGTGATTCCAGTCCACTTTTGCACTTCTCCACAGTGATAACCACCACGAACACCAGAAGATGTGGCTGCTTAACCACTAGCCTACTGGGCACTTTTACTCTCTTCCTGCCCAGACCAATTTTAAGTTTTCAGCGCTGTCGCGGTCATGCAACACTGAAACCAAACTACATTTTTATCACTTTGTTCACACAAATAGAGTTGTCTTTTGGTGGTTTTTAATCACCACTGAGTTTTTAATTTTTTGCCACACAAATTAAAACAGCCAGCAAATTTTGAAAAAAACATTTATTGTCTTAGTTATAAAAATTTGGAAATAAGTATTTTTTCTCCTTTACTGATGGGCACTGAAGCAGTTAAGTTATAAGCAACATATAGGCATTTTGATAGTTTCCCAAGAAGTATGGATCATAACATCTTGTACTTAGCGGTCCATTAAGGGATAGTAACTTCCTGGTGATGATATCAGTAAGGCCTTCATTTTCTGGGGCCAGCAGATATGTGGTGCAGCAGTGTAAAAGAAGTGCTTGCCACAGGAGCCATAAATTCTCATATAGTGTAGCATTTATTTTAAAAACTGGGCTCAACAAACCAATATAAAGCAAGTATCCAAAGATGGCTGCCACATGCAAAGCCACTGGGTGGAGCTAAAGAGTGCTAAAGTCTTGCTGCCACATGGCTTTCCATGTGGCAGCCATCTTTGTGAGTCTATGGATATTTGCTTTTTATATTGGTTTGATTAGTCCACTTTTAAATAAATACTACACTATATGAGCATGTTTGGCTTCTGTGGTGAGCACATCTTCACACTACACAGCCGCACTACACATTTACTGGCCCGGAAAAGTGACAACCTTACCGATACCATCACCAGAGGGTTACTCTTCTTTAAGGAACCACTCCTAAGAACAAGATGCTGCAATCCATCCTTCTTGGGAAAATATCAAAATACCTATATGCTGCCCATAATTTAAGCAGCCACATCTTCTGGTGAGTGTAGTGGGTCGGTGGTGGTTATCACTGTGGAGAAGTGCAAAAGTGGACTAGAATCATGTTTACTGGAGACACATCCACATTTATTATACATTTCAAATGTATGTTTATTTTTTTCACGGACTGGTCACAGGATATATAGATGAACTGAATTATATATTACTTACACATGCTTCATTTTATTTAAAGGGACAGATATTATTTATTAGTTTTGCTTTTGAATTGCACATATACCATTCACACATTATTGTCACTTAAAGGGCCAGTAACCATTTATTCAAATGGATTCTTCACTAGATATATTTATGTTTTGTGGCATTTGTTTTTTTTTGTCGATTTTTTTTGTTGTTGTGTTTCAGCACTGTTTTTACCATTTTACTGGGAATGTTAGGCTTATTGACCTTTTAGTGCTCGCTGCAGTTTTCTTTACTTTTTAAGCTGACTGCTGACTTTATATTTTTCATATATTATTATTTATTTGTTTTTTTTTGGAATAAAAAGTAAAAAAATTGAAAAAAATGTGTTTTCATGGAATTTTTCCCAATGCAACTTTGACATCATTTTTACACCTCCACATATTTACCTCAAACTAAAATCAAAAACAGTCTGCTGATTAACCAGTTCCAGACTGCCCACCACATATACTGCGGCAGGGTGGCTTGGCTGTGCAAAATCATACACAGGTAGGTGATGCACATCCACCGTCCTCTCGGCAATCTGATTCAGTTCAGAACCAATCATTCATTAGGTCCAGGCCAATGATTTATGGCCTGGACTTGGTGATCGGTTATGACCAATGGCAGAACCTCCTATGCCTGTGTAATGTAAACACAGGCACAAAAAATTATGCAATCCCCTCTCCTAGAGCCCTTTTCAGTTCCAGCGTGGGAGGAGAGAGTATCTACCATGAGTACACAAGCACTACACTGACATCAGTACACATAGGCACATTTTTTACCCCCTGATCACCACCCCCAGTTAACCCTTTCACTCCCTGTCACTATATACAGTATACAGATAATTTACTGATGACTGTATTAGTGTCACTGGCGTCTTACTATAGCATCAGTGTCCTGCTACATATTTAAAAAAAGTTTTAACTCCCTGATCACCCCCAGTTAACTCTTTCACTCCCTGTCACAGTATCACTAGTAAAGTGTACAGATCTTTTTTTCTGATCACTGTATTAGTGTCATGGATAACACCAGTTAGCATCAGCATCAACGTCAGTTATGGTCAACCCCAGACAGCATCAGATTTTAACTCTTTGATTGCCCCTAACACACACTATATACCTCCATTACTAGTATATTGTCTTAATGGAATAATATCTTTGATCTGTTCAGAACTATACTAGCGTCCCCAATCGTTTAGTGCTCCCCAAAAACACAGCATTAGCAGGATCAGGTCTGACACCTGCCAACACCTGCATTTAGTCCCTCTGCCAAGTCCACCTAACCAATTGCAGTATCATTAGATCACTGTCACTTCCAATACACAGCACACAGAACTGCACCATTAGCAGAGTTAGGCCTGACCTCTGCTAGCACTAGCAGTTAATTTTTTTGTAGTGGTTCAAACCAGGTGCTTTTTTACCTGAGTCACACTAGGTACCTATACATTTAGTGGCCAAAATGTCAAAGAAAGGTATACTAGTGAAGAGGCCTACAGGATACTGAGCATGACAGATGAGAGCGATGGGGAAGCCTCACTGTCAGAATCAGGCTCAGTATACAAACCTATAGAGAGCAGCGGCACCCTGACAGATAGCTCCGATGACAGAGTAGGCCCCTGCTTACAGTCAGGTGTACCTGACCCCGTTCTTCTGTTGCTGAGGTGCTAGTGCCATTCAACCTTCTGGTAAATTGGTGAGCACCAGCGACCTAGTACACCCTGGTCGTAGACAAACCAGCACTGTAGTATCACATGGTGATGTGGCAGGTCCCATAAGTGTAGTTTAAGCTGGTGCGGTGGCTAGCACAAGTAGAGGCCCGCAGCATCCAATAATTTGAACACAGGCCCATAGTGCCCTTCCTGATGCACTTGCAAATCCTGATTGGCAGCCCACAGATTCTGTAGCACCCATACATCTCCCATTCACTGGCCAACCCAGAATTCAGGTGGAAAAGCCAATTTTACTCCCCTTGATTTTTTTAAACTGTTTTACACAGAAAATCTGTACAGATCTATTGTGGACTAAAGCAATTTATATGCTAATCAATTTATTGCAGCAAACCCAAATTTGACCCTTGACAGACAATTTGGCCGGAAACCTATAACAGTTTCTACAATGAAGACCTTTCTGGGCCTATCCCTCAACATGGGCATTACTAAAAAGGGTGATTTTGCGGTCATATTGGTCCACTGACCCAATTCATCATATGCCTGTGTTCTCTGTAGCCATGACTAGGGCTAGATACAAGCAAATATTTGGGTTCATGCACTTCAACGACAACAAACTCTGTCGTCCTTGTTGTGCCCTGAATTTGACAGGCTCCACAAAATTCGGCCCCTCTTAAATCACTTCAACCAAAAATTTACAGCCTTGTTAATCCCCCAACAAAATGTCTGCGTTGGTAGAATCAAAAATATCTGCGTTGATGAATCCCTTATTAAGTATTCTGGCCACCATGCTTTCAAACAGTTTCTCCCCAGCAAGCGTGCCAGATATGGGGTCATGATGTAAAAGCTCTGTGACAGGGAAACATGCTATACATGTAGATTTCTGGTTTACGAGGGTAAAGATAGCAGCGTGGATCCCCCCCAACTGCCCAGACTAAAAAAGTGTCTGTATGCTTATTCCAATTGATTCTTTTTAACTCTTATATACTATACAAAGCATTTGGAAGAAGTGGATCCTTCCTAAGGCCCCGTTCACACAGGGGCGATCCGACTTCCAGGGGAGAACTCCGAGGTTGCGGTGCGAGCAGCAGCCATGACCTCGGAGCGGCCGGCACGGACTTCATAACATTGAAGTCTATGACGGTCGCTCCGGGTTACCCCAAAGAAGCTCCGGACCCTTTTTCTAAGTCGGAGCGACTTGTGTCGCTCCTATTAGAACGGGTCCGCAGCTTCCCTATGGAAGGCGACCGACGGCGACCAGTGAGGCGACCAGGTCGCCTCACAGGTCGCCCCAGTGTGAACGGGGACTTAAATTCTAGGAAGAGATCATTGCAGCCCTTCTGTATCCAGAAGGTGCTGTGGCCCAATTTTCCAATAAAAATGCAGTGAGCCGGCTGCATAATAGGCATTTTCCAGATGTCCTGGTACCCCTACCAAAACAGCACCCCAAAAAAGATGCCATGTCTGTAGCAAACAGGGATATATGTGTGACACCCACTATTTTTGTCCCTCCTGTCCTGGCGAACCTGGTCTCTGCATAAGTGACTATTTCTGTCGCTTCCACACACTAGTGGAGTATTAGTATAGGGAACAGCACGGCAGAGTCTAGTGCACACTTTCACACAGGGTCTCGAAAGATGTTAGATGGCAATCACATTTTGAGAGACCCTAACCTGGAACATTTATAGTTACAATAATAGTATAAAGAAAAAGACAAAAAAAAAACATAAACAATTTAAATAAAAATAAATAAATAAACAAACAAAAAAGCCAAAAAATAGTTGTCGTTTTATTGTTCTTCCTGTTTTACTGTATTTTATGCTATACTGTAATGTTTTATTGTTACTGTGTTTTATTGCTATCCCTTGATTGCTTTGTAGGTATGTCATTCTACTGTTTTACTGTACTGTTACTGTGTTTTATTGTTAGCCAATGTTTGCTTTGCAAGGTACGTCATTCTACTGTTTTACTGTATTGTTACTGTGTTTATTGTTAACCATTGTTTGCTTTGCAGGTACGGCATTCAGCTGCAGCACTAATTTCCTTTTTTTGACAGAAACAGCGTTTGCTCTCACAAAACATAAAATCAGCGACTCCAGCGCTGTGCCAAGATAGCACAAAAACCCCCAGATTACCTCTTTTTTTACCCCAGGGTATTTGCTAAGAGGCATGGTGAGTATTTTGCAGCTCTCATTTGTTTTGGAAAATGAAGAAAGAAAAGGAAACTTTTTTTTTCTTTTTTTACATTTTCAAAACTTTCTGACAAAAAGTGAGATCTGTAAAATACTCAACATGCCTCTCAGAAAATAGCTTGGAGTGTCTACTTTCTGTAAAGGGATCATTTGTTTTGTTTTTTTTGTGCTATCTGCTATCTTTGTGCTATGATTCAGGCAGTGATTCGTTTCGGGGTCTTATACACGACTATACTGGCAAAAAGTCTCACACATGTGGTATCCCCGTATTCAGGAGAAGCAGCAGAATGTATTTTGGTGTGTAATTTCACATATACTCATGGCATGTGGAAGCAATATATAATTTAAGTGACAACTTTGTGTAATTTTTTGTTTTTTTTGTCATTTTCCTGAAATTTGTGGCAAAATATAAAATATTCCATGGACACAACATGCCTCTCAGAAAATATCTTGGGGTGTTTACTTTCCAAAATGGGATAATGGGGGGGGGGGGAACTGTGATAGGTAGTGAGTAAGTGAAATGAGCAATTTACACCCTTTAAAACTCTCAAGGCGGTGATTGGTTTTCGGGGTCCTGTATGCCACTAGGCTTCCAAAACATATCACACATATACTCAGGAGAAGCAGCAGAATGTATTTTGGGGTGTAGTTTCACATATACCCATGGCATGTGTGAGCAATATATAATTTCAGTGATAACTTTGTGTAAAATTTTATTTTTATTTTTTTTTACATTATTCAATCACTTGTGACAAAAAAAATGAAATATTCAATGGGCTCAAAAGGCCTCTCAGCAAATTCCTTGGGGTGTCTACTTTTCAAAAAGGGGTAATTTTGAGGGGTTATGTACTGCCCTGGCATTTTAACATCTCATGAAATGAGACAGGCAGTCATAAACTAAAAGCTGCGTAAATTCAAGTAAATGTACCATAGTTTGTAGACGCTATAACTTTTGTGCAAGCCAATAAATATACGCTTATTTTTTTTTTTTTAACCCAAGACATGTGGCTGAATACATTTTGGCCTAAATGTATGACAAGAATTTAGTTTATTTAATTTTTTTTATAACAAAAAGTAGAAAATATCATTTTTTTTTAAATCTGTCTTTTTTCATTTATTTTGCAAAAGATAAAAATCCCAGTGGTGATCATATACCACCAGAAAGCTCTATTTGTGGGGAAAAAAGGATGCAAATTTTGTTTGGGTACAGCATTACATGACTGCCCAAATACCAGTTAAAGCAGCGCAGTACCAAATTGCAAAAAGTGCTGTGGTCAGGAAGGGGGAAAAACATTCCAGAGCTGAAGTGGTTAAAATATCACATTAGTTCAAATTTGTATGTAACATAGCGGAATAGTAACAATAAAAGTGACCATAAAAATGTTTCCTCTTTTGAGGCTACAATGCGATGCATGCATGGCAAAAAGAAATTGGTTTACATGAATTATTAGCATAACATTTGGATAAAAATTAAGTTGGGTTGATGAGGGCACAAATTACCACAATTGCAACTTATTTTTATGGATTGGTATAGCTAAAAATTTAAATGACATGGCATTTACTTACCTGAGTATGTGATGCTTGTGCAGTGTGAGCAAATGTCATCAGGATGAACCAACATAATTTTTGAGACACGAGCATTAACAAAAATCTGCACTTCAAGGCTTTCGTGCCCATTTTTATTTAACTACTTGCCATCCAACCTTGCACATAAACAGCTAGATGGGTGCTTTTAGAGGTGGGAGGCAGACCATAGAGCAGGGTAAGGACTCCCTGTAATTGTCCCTGTACCACATGATGGCTGTGACCAATCACACAATCACAAATGTAAACAAAGGCTGCATTTTGCAGCCACTACTCTGTTTCCTGTCACAGACTGAATGGTGATGAGTGGAAACAGGTGTTTCCTAATTGTCATCAATAGGGAAGACACTTATTGGAGAGCAGAAAGATAAATTAACTACAAGAGTGCTTATCAGTAGAGATGTCGCGAACATAAAATTTAATGTTCGCGAACAGCGAACGCGAACTTCCGCAAATGTTCGCGAACCGGTGAACCGGGCGAACCGCCATAGACTTCAATAGGCAGGCGAATTTTAAAACCAAATCTGAAGAGAGTCCATAAATAAAAATGGGGGTTTGGTCCCACCATATGGCCATATCGTGCTCAAGCCCACTACTGCGTCAAAGTACCCCATTATCAGTGGGTCCTACACTATCCATGAAAAAGAGATGAATCCAGCCTTTCTAACCCTTGGAGATAATACTCCTTGCTGGGAAAAATGTGCAAATGCACTACAGGGGACTCCTCCTATATCCACTTGATGGTGGACACTGATTGAGTACAGGTGTATGTGGGGGGTGGGGAGGGCTGCTCAACCTCGATAGTCTGGTCAGACCGAATACATAATAAACAGGCAAAAAATTTGGGGGAGCATACCCATGTATTTCCAAAGCTGCTGCAGCTATGAACCAAAAGACATGTATATTAAAAAAGAATAGCGCGCAAATGCAAAAGAAATTACTACCAAATCTGAAGAGAGTCCATAAATAAAAATGGGGGTTTGGTCCCACCATATGGCCATATCGTGCTCAAGCCCACTACTGCGTCAAAGTACCCCATTATCAGTGGGTCCTATACTATCCATGAAAAAGAGATGAATCCAGCCTTTCTAACCCTTGGAGATAATACTCCTTGCTGGGAAAAATGTGCAAATGCACTACAGGGGACTCCTCCTATATCCACTTGATGGTGGACACTGATTGAGTACAGGTGTATGTGGGGGGTGGGGAGGGCTGCTCAACTGCATTTGCGCGCTATTCTTTTTTAATATACATGTCTTTTGGTTCATAGCTGCAGCAGCTTTGGAAATACATGGGTATGCTCCCCCAAATTTTTTGCCTGTTTATTATGTATTCGGTCTGACCAGACTATCGAGGTTGAGCAGCCCTCCCCACCCCCCACATACACCTGTACTCAATCAGTGTCCACCATCAAGTGGATATAGGAGGAGTCCCCTGTAGTGCATTTGCACATTTTTCCCAGCAAGGAGTATTATCTCCAAGGGTTAGAAAGGCTGGATTCATCTCTTTTTCATGGATAGTGTAGGACCCACTGATAATGGGGTACTTTGACGCAGTAGTGGGCTTGAGCACGATATGGCCATATGGTGGGACCAAACCCCCATTTTTATTTATGGACTCTCTTCAGATTTGGTAGCAATTTCTTTTGCATTTGCGCGCTATTCTTTTTTAATATACATGTCTTTTGATTCATAGCTGCAGCAGCTTTGGAAATACATGGGTATGCTCCCCCAAATTTTTTGCCTGTTTATTATGTATTCGGTCTGACCAGACTATCGAGGTTGAGCAGCCCTCCCCACCCCCCACATACACCTGTACTCAATCAGTGTCCACCATCAAGTGGATATAGGAGGAGTCCCCTGTAGTGCATTTGCACATTTTTCCCAGCAAGGAGTATTATCTCCAAGGGTTAGAAAGGCTGGATTCATCTCTTTTTCATGGATAGTGTAGGACCCACTGATAATGGGGTACTTTGACGCAGTAGTGGGCTTGAGCACGATATGGCCATATGGTGGGACCAAACCCCCATTTTTATTTATGGACTCTCTTCAGATTTGGTAGTAATTTCTTTTGCATTTGCGCGCTATTCTTTTTTAATATACATGTCTTTTGGTTCATAGCTGCAGCAGCTTTGGAAATACATGGGTATGCTCCCCCAAATTTTTTGCCTGTTTATTATGTATTCGGTCTGACCAGACTATCGAGGTTGAGCAGCCCTCCCCACCCCCCACATACACCTGTACTCAATCAGTGTCCACCATCAAGTGGATATAGGAGGAGTCCCCTGTAGTGCATTTGCACATTTTTCCCAGCAAGGAGTATTATCTCCAAGGGTTAGAAAGGCTGGATTCATCTCTTTTTCATGGATAGTGTAGGACCCACTGATAATGGGGTACTTTGACGCAGTAGTGGGCTTGAGCACGATATGGCCATATGGTGGGACCAAACCCCCATTTTTATTTATGGACTCTCTTCAGATTTGGTAGTAATTTCTTTTGCATTTGCGCGCTATTCTTTTTTAATATACATGTCTTTTGGTTCATAGCTGCAGCAGCTTTGGAAATACATGGGTATGCTCCCCCAAATTTTTTGCCTGAATTTTAAAACCCACAGGGACTCTTTCTGGCCACAATAGTGATGAAAAAGTTGTTTCAAGGGGACTAACGCCTGGACTGTGGCATGCCGGAGGGGGATCCATGGCAAAACTCCCATGGAAAATTACGTAGTTTACGCAGAGTCGGGTTTTAATCCATAAAGGGCATAAATCACCTAACATTCCTAAATTGTTTGGAATAACGTGCTTTAAATCATCCAGTGTGTGAATACGATCAGGTATGATGTTGTATCGATCAGGTAGTGTAAGGGTTACGCCCGCTTTACAGTGACAGACCAAACTCTGACAGACCAAACTCCCCATTTAATGCACCGCAAACAACTGCAAACAGATCAGAACTGACCAAAATGGGACAGGAACTGGGCTTTAAGGGTTAGGGTTAGGGTTTTGGCTTAGGGTTTAACATTAAGGTTAGGGTCAGACCTAGGGCTAGGGTTAGAGTTAGGGTTAGAATTAGGGTTAGGGCTAGGGTTAGGGCTAGGGTTAGGGTTATTTTTAGTGCTTAGGGTTAGAGAGTTAGGGTTAGAGGGTTAGGGGTAGGCGTAGGGTTAGAATTTAGGGTTAGGGATTTAGGGTTAGGGTTAGGGGGGTTAGGGTTAGATAGAGTTTGTTTTAAGGTTGGATAGGGTTTGGGGTTAGGGTTAGAGTTTAGGGTTTGGGTTAAAGGTTAGGGTTAAGGGTTAGGGTTAGTGTTAGGGTTATGGCTTAGGGTTAGCGTTAGGGCTAGGGTCAGGCCTAGAGCTAAGGTTAGAGTTAGGATTAGCATTAGGGTTAGGGCTATGGTTTCGGCTAGGGTTTTTTTAGTGCTAGGTTTAGAGGGTTAGGGTTAGAGGGTTAGGGTTAGATTTAGGGCTAGGGTTATTTTTAGGGCTAGGGTTAGGGTTAGAGGGTTAGGGATAGGGGGTTAGGGTTAGAGGGTTAGGGTTAAGGTTAGATACTTAGGGTTAGAGCGTTAGGATTAGGGTTAGGCTTAGGGTAAGGGTTAGGGTTATGGTTTGAGGGTTAGGGTTATGGTTAGAGGGTTAGGGCTTAGGGTTAAGGATAGATACTTATGGTTAGGGTCTGGGTTAGATACTTACGGTTAGGGTTAGGGTTAGAGTTAGGGATAGGGTTAGATACTTAGGGTTAAGGTTAGAGTGTTAGGATTAGGGTTAGGGTAAGGGTTAGGGTTAGGGTTAGAGGGTTAGGGTGTTACAGTTAGGTTTATGGTTATAGTTAGAGGGTTAGGGTTGGGGTTAGAGGGTTAGGGTTATAGTTTAGGGTTAGGGTTAGAGTTAGGGTTAGGGTTGGGGTTAAGGTTAAGGTTAGGGTTAGTGGTTAGGATTAGAGGTTAAGGTTAGGGGTTAGTGGTTAGGGTTAGGGTTGGGTGAGGTTTGGGTTAGGGTTAGGGCTTGTCTAGGGCTAGGATTGGGGGTTAGGGGTTAGGGTTAGGGTTAGATACTTAGGGTTAGGGTTAGATAAATAGGGTTAGGGTTAGATACCTAGGGTTAGCATTAGGGGGTTAGGGTTAGGGTTAGGGTTAGATATAGAGGGTTATATACATAGGGTTAGGGTTCGGATTTGATACATAGTATTAGGGTTACAGTTAGGGATGATCAAACTTTTGAAAAGTTCGGTTCGACCAGAACACCCGAACCTCCCGAAAGTTCGGCCCGGATTTCAGAACCCCATTGGGACCCGAACTTCGGTAATGAAAAAACACCATTTTGAAGCCCTAAAACCCAATAAATGCCCCTAAAAAGTGCCTAGGGTTCTGGGTCATGCCCCAGGGACTATCAATCACACAAAAAAAGTTCTTAAAAATTGTCATTTTTAATAGAGAGCCAATTATTGGAAAAATTAAAAAAAATTCTTTGGATTTAGTGTCTGGGGGGTCTAAAAAGTGTACCTGTGAAGTTTCAGCTCTGTAGCATGTCCAGAACCTGAAAAAAAAGATCATATAGGTGTAAAAGGAGGGTCCCACCATCCCTGCTCTACTGAAAAAATTATCTTTTTTTCTGGTTCTGGACATGCTACAGAGCTGAAACTTCACAGGTACACTTTTTAGACCCCCCCCCCCCAGACACCAGATCACACAAAAAAAGTTCTTACAAATTGTCATTTTTGATAGAGAGCCAATTATTGAAAAAATTAAAAAATAAAAAATAAAAAAAAATTCTTTGGATTTAGTGTCGGGGGGGGGGGGGGTCTAAAAAGTGTACCTGTGAAGTTTCAGCTCTGTAGCATGTCCAGAATCCAAAAAAAATAGCATTTTTCTTATAATTTTTATTAGAACAGGAATACGGCATCCCTACGGCGTTTTTTCTTGCAGGCATTTATCGGGCATTTTTTGGAGGCAGGCATGACTTTTTTTGGATTAGTGTCTGGGGGGGGGGGGTCTAAAAGGTGTACCTGTGAAGTTTCAGCTCTGTAGCATGTCCAGAACCAGAAAAAAACTTTTTTTTAAAAAGATCATTTTTCAGTAGAGCAGGGATGGTGGGACCCTCCTTTTACACCTATATGATCTTTCTTTTCTCGTTCTGGACATGCTACAGAGCTGAAACTTCACAGGTACACTTTTTAGACCCCGCCCCCCCCCCCCCCGCCACTAATCCAAAAAAAGTCATGCCTGCCTCCAAAAATGCCTGATAAATATATAGAAAAAAAAATAAATAAAAGCAGACTGATATACCAGCCCTAAAAAGGGCTTTTTGGGGTGCTGTCAGGATGCTGTCCTTACAGCAGGAGTGGACACAGAACACTGGCCTAGCTAATGATTTCCCTATTAATTCAGCAGCAGCACTTTCCCTGCTCTAACTAACACTGCAGCTTCAGAATGAATCTAAGATGGATGCTGCCCTTGCTTTTTTATAGGAGGTGCGAGGGTCTGGGAGGGAGGGTATGCTGATTGGCTGGAATGTGCCTGCTGACTGTGAGGTACAGGGTCAAAGTTTGCTCAATGATGATGTATAGGAGGCGGACCGAACATCGCATATGTTCGCCCGCCAAGGCGAACGCGAACATGCGAAGTTCGCTGGGAACTGTTCGCCGGCGAACAGTTCGGTACATCTCTACTTATCAGTTCCCTCTCAGTTCATTGAAAACTACAAGCCATCTGCCAATGGAAGATGCTACTTGTAGTTCATTAACCACTTGCCGACCGCCGCACGACTATCTACGTCGGCGGTCAGCCCCTCACAGGCAAACTAACGTAGGGCTACGTTGCTTGCTTGTGAGGGTCTAGGGAGCGAGCGCGCGCCACCGGAGGCGCGCTCCCGCGTGGTTACGGACCCCCCCGCGCGTGTGACCAGCCGCTCGGCGATCGGCGGGGGAGAGGGAGAATGTCAGGCAGCTTGTGTAAACAAGCCACCTGTCATTCTCCTCGCTGTAAAGACACTGATCACATGGATCTACTATGTAGATCCGTTGATCAGTGTCCTTACAGCTCAAGCCACAGCCAATCACAGTAGAAAGCACGCCCCTAGGGACACACACAGCCCCTCCCTCCCAAATAAAGTTAACCCCTTCACTACCAGTGTATTTTTACAGTAACAGTGCATATGTATAGCACTGATTACTGTAGAAATGTCACTGGTAACCCCAAAAGTGTCAAAAATGTCAGTCAAGGGTCCGATCTGTCCGCCGCAATGTCGCAGTACCGCAAAAAAAAATCGCAGATGGCAGCCATTATGCGTTAAAAAAAAAAAAAACAACAAAAATGACAAAAATCTTTCCCTTTGTTAGTAAACGCGATAACTTTTGCGCAAACCAATCAAAATATGCTTTTTGTGATTTTTTTTACCAAACATAGGTAGCATAATACAAATTGGCCGAAAATGTTAAAAAATTTTGATTTTTACATTTTTTTTGGGGGGAATTTCATATAAAAAAATGTGAAAAATATTGCTATTTTTGCAAAATTGACGCTCTTTTTTTGTTTATAGCTCGTGATCAAAAAATCGCACAGGTGATCAAATACCACCAAAAGAAAGCTCTGTTTGTGGGAAAAAAAGGACGCCAAATTTGTTTAGGTACAGCGTCGCACGACCGCGCAATTGTCCGTTAAAATCACGCAGTGCCGAATCGCAAAATACCCCCTGGTCGGAATGGGGGTAAAATCTTCCGGGGCTTAAGTGGTTAATTCACAGAACTCTGTGAATGAATGATGTGGCTGTGTGGGTGGAGCCTGGCTCAACCATCCTGTTTTCAAATTGTGACAGCAGGTGCGAGGAGATGAACTCCTGCCCTCTTTCACAATTGGGGGGGTAAGTGGTGGTGCTGGGGGAGGTTGTTGAACGTGTTACATGTTACATAAATATGAGCATAACATGTAACATGTTCAGAAAGGTGAACTTATCCTTTAGGATTTTTTCTTTTGCCAATTCAGTAAAGTGTATTTGAAATTGTTACTTTGACTTTGTGTCCTTAATTTTCCAAGCTGAAAATGCTGAACAATTTTGTAGCTTTTTCCTAAAATAATATATTGTTTAATTCCTATCCATGGAATGAAATTATTTTAAGACTAGTTGAATATTATTGATCCCCTGGTAACCATCGATGGGTGGGACTAATATATGTGCGTAGTTCACCAAAGAAAATAAAAAAACAAAAAATATGACACTACTCCATCAGAGTGAACAGTGCTGGGCATTTTATCTTTGTACACACATAGATGCAACATAAAGGGGATGTTATTTTTGCCTTTGATCAACAAGAGAACTGATTCTGGTAAAAACTGTCCTGAAATCTTTGATAATTTAGAACAAGTACTGCCATTTTCTAAAAGTGGGAGTAGAAGAAATCAAAAGCACTGGGTTTCATTTCCTGTTTCAACCCATGATATAATTGTAATGATTTTATATTTAGTGTGTATCCCCCTGAATGTAGAACAGTAAATATAATACAGTCTATATAATAATAAAAACATATTCTGTACCTTTGGTTTTCCCTGTTGTAAAGATGATAAAAAATGTTTTATTAATGAATATTTATTGTAACATGAACTTCAGGCAGTGATACTCATGTTGCCTAGGAAACTGAAAAAATTTATCATATGATATCGAATCAAAAAGCTACTAAATAGAAATCCAGACACATGTTCACAATCTAAAAAATGAAAAAGAGTTTACCATATATCATTTACTTCTTCAACAATACCATAATCTGCAATGAGGTAATGCATAGTAAATACGAAAACAAAAGAAATGTAATTTTTCAATTTTTGTGTACTATTTCTGTTTTAATAAGAAATATGCCCTGTATAGTCATTCAATCTAAACTGTCTGTTGAGTTCTCTTTAAAAGGGCAAGTCTACATGCACTCACTTTGGTGCCAAGCCTGCTAACAGTTTCATTTCTGAGTCTCTCATGTGTTTACTAATTGCAAATTTCACAACTACATTTTTTATTTATGTTTATAAAATCTGCAATAATCTGCATTAAGATGATATAGTAAAGTATTCTTCCATGTTAGCAATTGATTGTTGCAAAACTTTTGGAGCTTAGCCCCTTGGAGCCTAAGCATTTTTTCCTAATTATTTTATTTTATTTTTGGGTTTTTACACTATTCTTTAAAAAAAAAAAATTTTGATCACTTTTATTGCTGTGACAAGGAATGTGAACATCCCTCTGACAGTAATAGGCAGTGACAGGTGCTCTTTATGGAAAGATATGGGGTTTAAAAGACCCCAAACCCCTCCTCTGCACTTAAAAACATTTAAAACGGCAAGTTTGACTGTTTTGAATGCTATCATTTTTTTTTTTTAATCTGGCGCCTTTAAGGCACCAGTACCCTGAAGTTATGTTATGACATAGCTTCCAGGTTTTTACATTGGAGACCCAATCAGAGCCGAATTTAGCTTTTTTCGAGTCTTCAACCAGCCAGCAGATGTGCCGGCTGGTCACTTGGGTCTCCCGGTGGGATGGGACACTCAGGTGGGCCGTGGAAGGTGGCCGGAGGGGGAACGTCCCTCCTGCTCCTTGTAATGACAACCAATGCAGCTCAGACCATCGGCTCTAAACAACGGTATCAGGGTGATGCCTCTAGCTCTTAGGATGTATGACATCATTTTGAACTAGGCCAGAAACCAGGAAAAAAACAGAAGAAATGTAAAAAAAGTACACAAAATGAAAAGAACAAAAAGAAAATAATTTTATTAAAGAGGTTCTAAACCCTCTCTTATAACTTTAATAGGGCTTACATATAAGTACTTTAAATATCTCCTAAACTTTCACAGTTTAGGAGATATTTACTTTTAATGCAGCCGATGATGTCATGGGCGCATGGGCTCTGAAGGAACGGCCACCCGTGCCGTTCCTTCAGAGCCCTGTGCCGTGAATGGCGGCTCCCACCCGCATGTGCGGGAGTGATGTCATCGCACCTCTGGCCAATCAGATGGCCGGAGGACGCGAACCAGGAAGCAGGGCAGCCAAACATGTCGGCCGTGAGAGGGCGGCACTGCGGGGACTTCGTTATAAGGCAAGTATTTCATAATGAGCTAGTATGCAATGAATACTAGCACATTATGCCTTTGTCTTACAGGGTTTTTTTTGGGGGGAGTTTACAACCTCTTAAAAAAGACCCGATAAGCCTAACATCTCGTCCTGCAGGATGGGGAAGACAGCTCGCCAGCCTGGTAAGGATGAAACTATCCTTTGTTTTACACAGAAGCTACCTAATCTGCAGGCACAGGCAGAGGCTGACACTGGGGCTGGGGAAGCTAGCTCTGAGACACAGCTAGACCTTGAGCTCATCATTCCCCCCCTGATTTGGTAGCTATTCATGCTGCAGCCACTGACTTAGCTGACTTTGCTTTTACAGGGGGAGAAGAGCAGCCCACTCCGGGCGAGATCATGTGGGCTGTCCACAAATGTACAGCATCAGTCCAATCTGCCCATCAAGTGCATGCCGTCACTGCCAAGGCTGACGCTATTGAAAATGAAATACAGCACAATAACATTAGATTTTTCAGCTTACCGGGGAGAAATCCCACACACTTTGGGGAGATTTATAAATTAGAGACCCATTGGATTTATAACATGAAGACTTACACTCCGTGGGAAATGAACGTTGAATGGGACATTAACTGTCACATCAATAATAGCTAAATGGATGTGGCAGTTTATGCCCCTTTTTTAGCTTGGCATATTTTGCTGGTTTTTTTTTGTTGCCAAATTATATATACACATTTTCCCAGTATGTATTTATAGTTGTTAAATTTATTTTTTGCCAGATTATATGCACGATATTTACTGTTGAGATGTACATATTTTTTTTCTGGAATTTATTGTCTGGGATTTTATTAGGGTTTATTTTATATTGTGGCTTAGTATAATATTGTTGCTTAGTATTTTGTATATATTTTTTTGACTGCCTGCTATTCATTGTGGGGAGTGTCTTATTAGGATTATATTTATTTTATTATTATTCATTATTATTCACTTAGGACTCTTTCGTATTTAAATATGCAGAGAGTCTGTCTTTTGTAGTTCCACGAGCGGGACCCAGTGTTCTTTAATGTGAGAGGATATGGCGTTTTGGTATGCATTAATATCTGGTTTCCATTGAGCCTGGTTTCCTGTGAGTGGAATGCGGATGTTAACATTCACTTCCTTGTATGTCTTGTCCGGTCTGTACACTTCCTATTTGCAGGCTCTTGTCCGATGGCAATGCCTCTGATGATGTCAATCTATGATGATACGTGTAAAGCGGATCCATCAGCCGGACATTCAGATGACTAGCACGCTTCCTTTACCGTGGTGCCTACTCTGCATATATGCCTTCACCATTCTTGTTTCATGTGAGTGCCATTCTTTTAATAAATGTGATTTTATTAGACATGCTGCACTATTTGGAATCCCTTTTCTCTGAGGTGGCGTTCTGGTTATTAAAAGAAGAGGCGGGTTCTTAGTTGCCTGTATGCCTATTTCCTGCTGTTTCTGACCTCTCCGCCCAGGGAGGTTCAGATGGTCTAGAGATGTGTGTATGAAGGAGGAGGAAGGTTCGATCAGCTGTGTTGCAGTCACTCTTTTCAAGTGGTACCTTTACTAATTCTGACCACTCTGTGAAAGGAGGGTCAGAGCTTCTGGTAGGCAGTTTTTTTGAACTGTCAGGTGGTGGTTTTGATCATCTTCCACTTCTGTGCACCGGTGATTGGAGGACTTCAATTATTTCACCTCTTTCAGAGACTTTATCTTGGGACTGTGTTGATATTTTAACATTTGGTGCTGCTCTCTTATTTTTGATTTGTTATTGGGTGTGTAATACCTATATAGCTGGCTGCCTTTTAGTTTCACTACACAATATTTTATCTTGCTTTGATTCTGAGCGCAGATACTTCCATCTTTCATCAGGAGTTTATACTCAGGATCAAGAGACCTTGTGAAATTTCACAAATTTTATGTGGAACTCTATAAATCCAGATCAGACAGAGATGACCCTAAATTGACATCTTTTTTAAACTACCTGAATGTCCTGGGTCCCCTGCTCATAGGGTTGTATTGGAAATGGCTATCATATCTGAGGAATAAATCCATGTTATAAAATTCCAGACTCTCAGTTGACTGAATGGTGTGAGTGGGATACAGAAGTAAAAAAATATGTCCTGGGAGAATATTGTGTTACCCATAGTACCTTTAGAAATAGGATGTCTGAAAAAAAAGACAACAAATAGGACAGATAATAATAATACCAAAACGTCTGCGTGTACAAGGAAAAAAGTATTCTGCCCAATTATGGACCAAGGTATGGGTAGCTCCAAGTGTAGCTGAGAGGGGAAGAGTTAAAGGAAGGAAGGGAGAAATTATGGCCTGGGGACCCGGGTCCACAGCTTTAGTTTTAATTGAATTGGAAGACCAACCTATTTATGTTCCTATCCACAGATTGTTGCCGTTGCCATGAGGACATTACTATGGCTTCGGATGATGACCAGCCTTGTTTTCAGCATAGAAGAACTTTTTCCACGAGACTCTGAAAGCAACAGCTCATGTTTTTAATGTCTCAAACTGTTGGGTGTGTGGACAAACACCCTGTTCTGCACCTGAGGGGCCTACCAGTTAATATTAGCTGGTTGCCTTTGGACGATCCCTGGAGAATATCAATAGTGAATAGGGCTATGGACAGCTTGACTAATCCATCATGTAAAAACATACCATCTAATTTTGGCCCAGAGGAATATTCTATAAAACTATCCCGTAAAGCCACTGGTGTATTGTGTGTACAAAGACCCAATGACTTATATTCCATAGATATGGGAAATAGTAGCTGTGAATATGTAGTAACCGATCACTGGAATAATATCTCTATGGTGCAAGTGATGGGGAGAGGAGAAGTATTTAACTTCAAAGTAGATGGATACCGCATAGGAGGATCTGCATTCAAAAATGTGTGTGGCCAAAGATAGTGCCCTTATTAGCTGTGTATATTTGTCTAAAAATCAAACATGAGCAGATATGTTTTGGCAGTACTGGATTAACCAAACTACTTGTACTCCCTTGCCTTATCAACTCTATTTTATATGTGGTTTGAATGCTTATATATGGCTACCACCACATTGGTCAAGGAGCTGCTATATTGGACATATAGTACCAAAAGTCCATATAGTTTTAAATAATCCACCTGGGAGGGTAAGGAATTGGAAAAGGAGCATAGGTTCCACAGAAATACAAGATATACCCGAGGGGTAGAATGTCACTGAAGGAGATAGATTGGCTATGATTATTCTTCCTCAGTATGGAGTGCCTAGGGCAGTACAAATGATGAGGAGAATGTCTAAAATCATCGAATATGCATTCAACAAAATATTTGATAGTATTGATGCTCTTACAGCAGAGGTTAGGCAAATTAGATTGGTGGTACTATAAAACAGAGCTGCTCTAGATTTTTGCTGCCAAAGGAGGGATATGTGCCTTAATTTCAGAGAGTAGTGAACACATTGAGTCAGAATTAACAGAGGCTCTAAAAGC
The DNA here is from genome assembly GCF_965119305.1 of Pelophylax lessonae. Lineage (NCBI taxonomy): Eukaryota > Metazoa > Chordata > Amphibia > Anura > Ranidae > Pelophylax > Pelophylax lessonae. The sequence continues at coordinate 387,618,714 of NC_138770.1, forward strand.
TGTTAGTAAACTTCATTCTATCTCTAATGATGGGATATTTGCTTGGCTTGGTCAATTGAGGCAATAAGTGGTTATGTATATTGCATGGTTTATTTTATTAGCATTAGGAATTTTTATTATAGTCAAGATTATTTTTGTCTGTATTAGTAAATGTACAACATCTACTATTGAGGCTTTACCTAAACATAAGTCTGAAGATTACGTCTATGACCTAAGTTCCTTGTAAATCAAGGGGTGGAATGTAGTACGTGCTAGTATGGGTCTATATTCATAATTGATTTACAGAAAACTTGGTATTAGCCGTTATTAACTATGATAGTTAATAAGGTCATCACTTCTGTATGTATGTATGTGTATATATACAGTATATATATATATATATATGTGTGTATGTAAATATGTGTGTGTGTATATATATATATATATATATATATATATATGTGTGTGTGTGCACACACACTTCTCTATAATGAATAGCTTTCTCATTCCTGCATACATTGTCTGCGGACCGTTAGCTATTCTTTTGTTAGAACTGGATAAAACCAGCTTATTGGCGCCTTTTTCAATTATAAATACATACACGCTTAAGATGAATTTTAGAACCTCTTCCACGACATACAAGAGAATTTGTGCTTGGAGAAATAGACTGTCGATTTCCAGGACTTGCTCATGACTTCAGAAGATGAGGGGTTCCCTGGATTGAAACCGAAGTTGAATTATCTGTATTATCATCTGTATTCCATCTTTAATCGAAGCTAAGTAAATCTTTTTATTACTTTTACTACTTGTGTGTGTTCTTAATTATTGTACTTCATCCACAAATCTGAAAGGGTAAATATATTAAACCAGCCAATAAATGAATATGTGTAACATGAAAATTAACCCTTTGTTACACCTTGTTAGCTAGGCTGCATTACTTCTTCCGCTCCTGGCCCTTTGCAATAAAATGGCTGGAATTATTATATTTACAATCTAATATAATTTGATATGTATAGGGTATGGTAAGGGCCATAAACTCTCTAAGAAGGTTTTATTCACTCATAGTTCCAGGGGGGGGGGGGGGGGGGTTGGTCTACAGAATCTTTTAATATATTATCCAGCTGCAAAATTAGCTTACAAGTCTGTAGTATATTTTCTTTGGGAGAGATCAAATTGGGTCCTTATGGAAATGCAAGCAATTGGCCAAATCACCCTAGACTATTTGAAATGGAAACTTGCAAAGTTACGCCCTCTCATATTAGTTCGAACTCTCGCCTACTCCTTTGTGGTGTGGGATAGATTGAGGAATAATATTTCTTTTGTCTCCTCCTTTTACCCACTAGCACATCTGTTCAACAATCCAACTTTCCCACCTGACATAGACCCAAAGGCCTTTATGTGGTCTATAAGGGCCTCTTTAGAATAGTAAAAATTAGTGTAAAAAACACCAAAGCAATTGCACACAGGATGAAAATGATAATATACCATTTATTGGACAAATAGCACATGTGACTCCTGATGACGTCAGACGTTCTTACTGACGAAACACGTTAGAGTACGCGGCTACGTCATTTCCGGTCTTTGGAGCACAGTTGGAATGTGGAACAGTGTTCCAGATTCCAACCCTCCGGCCGTCTGTAATGATCTTGAACTGTAAGTCACTATTTGTCCAATAAATGTTTTAAACCTACTATACAATAAAGCCTCTTCTTTCTTTCCTTACATATTATTGGGTCCTGGTCCTTGCCTGATATCGAATGGATCCTTGAGGGAATTACATTAAACTGCTAAATTTCAAGAGCATCTGGTAAGTGGGCTGTGCATGTGGTGCTGGTGGAGGTGAGCACATACCCACAATTTTTTGGTTGAAAAGTGGCTGTGGAAGAATTTCTAACCTAGCACATTCACTTGTGTAGACAAGACACAAGGGAATCTTCATTTTTGGACATGGACACTTATTTTACACTTTTAATATATTTAACACGGATTTATTTTATTATATTTGATTTATTTGTTTAAAGTTTGAGCGCTGTCTCACTTTTACTCTTTAGAATAGGCCACTCCATTTTACTTAATGGAACTGTTCACCCTAAAACACGGAGAGGTGGAATCTCCACCATCTTTGGGTTTTTTTTGGACTCCTCTATGAAATTCTCCTACATGCATGACTGGAAAACTGATTTCGACCAGGATGTGAAATCTTGGCATAGCTGTTTTTACCGGTCTTTTAAGGGCATACTGAATGTATTGTTGAAGGAGGCTAAAATAAAGGGTATATCTAGATGGTATTTGGTTCCCATTCATCTGTCAAAACTTCATCTCAATGTTTCGCCTTTTTGCTTTGGAGGATGCCAAATACCAGGAACAATGTAAGACTTAGGGGTTTTTGGAACAAAGTTTTTACCCTTCTTCGACAGGTCACTAATATCAATATTCCACAATCCACACAAGTGGCTGTTTTGAATAAACCACTGAAGATATCCACTCAGCAGCTGGTCTTCTTTATTTTTCTAGTTGCTAAACTAACTATTGCTAGATTATGGAAGAAGACCCCAGTCCCCATCCCTCAAGTACAGTGAAAAATGTCCTGGATTATATCCCATAAGAAAATTACAAGTAATATTAAGGATACGGATAACCACTTAGAAAAGGTTTGGGGCCCATGGGCACATTTTATGCATATTGGTCTTTAAACTTATATTTCTTCTTTGCTAGTGTTGTAGATTGGCTATGCAGTCCATGTGATCCTTCACATTTCCCTTTCCTTCTATTTTTTTCTTTGTTCTCTACTTTTAATTCCTTTTTCTTTTTGTAACAGTGCTATTGTTGGCTGTGCTACCTAGCACTGTGGCTGGGACCAACTAGTGATGGTGGGGGCCAAATTTTAGATCCTAGTGATCCCTATATATTTATATTTGTTCTAGAGGTGGAGAATGTATACAGCAGTTGGAGCTAAGTATATTCAAGTTGAAGCAGATTACCTGGAGGAAACCCAGCATAGGAAGGACGTGTAAACTCCAGGCAGAAAGTGTTATAGTTGGGATTCGATCCAACAACCTTAGTGCTGCTAGGAGGAAGTGCTAACCACTTAGTCACTGTTTGTGTATGTGTATATGTACTATATTGTCAATAAATATTGCACGCACATGAACCCTAATGGCATACCAGTCTTAGTCCGTAGGGTTCAGTATTAAGTTGGCCCACCCTTTGCAGCTATAACAGTTTTGACTCTTCTGGGAATGCATTCCACAAGGTTTAGGAGCGTGTCTATTGGAATTTTTGAACATTCTTCCAGAAGAACATTTGTGAGGTCAGGCACTGATGTTGGATGAGAAGGCCTGGTTCGCAGTCTATGCTCTAATTCATCCTAAAGGCATTCTATTGGGTTGAAGTCAGGACTTTGTGGATGTCACTCAATCTCTTCCACCCCAAACTCGCTCATCCATGTCTTTATAGACCTTGCTTTGTGCACTAGTGTGCAGTCATGTTGGAACAGTTCTCACAAAGTTGGGAGCATGAAATTGTCAAAAATGTTGTGGTATGCTAACTCCTTAAGAATTCCTTCATTGGAACTAAGGGGCCAAGCCCAATGCCTGAAAAACAACCACACACCATAATCTCCCTCACCAAATGATTTGGACCAGTACATAAAGCAAGGTCCATAAAGATATGGATGAGTGAGTCTGGGGAAGAGGAACCTGAGTGGCCTCCACAGAGTCTTGACCTAAACCCGAAAGAACACCTTTGGGATGAATTAGAGTGGAGACTGCGAGCCAGGCCTTCTCATCCAACATCAGTGCCTGACCTCACAAATACGCTTCTGGAAGAATGGTCAAACATTCCCATAGACACACTCCTAAACCTTGTGGACGGCCTTCCCAGATGAGTTGAATCTGTTATAGCTGCAAAGGGTGGGCCAACTCAATATTGAACCTTACAAGCTAAAACTGGGATGCCAATAACATTTATGTGCGTGTAAAGGCAAGCGTCCCAAAACTTTTCACAATGTAGTGAATATGTCATGGTAGAGGTGTTACATAGTCATTTTGAAAAAGATCCACCCATTTAGCCATAAACATTTTTTTTTTTTGGCCCAAGCGCCATTTTCCTAAGAATTGTTTTTTTTTTTTTTTGTAACATCTACTGCTAATTCTTCCAAGTCAAGTTGTCAAATGTTCTGGTTCTAAGGCCATACACATTATATATGCAAGTGGAGAAAATGATTTGTATGCACTCTATACAGTAAAATATACCGTATATAAACATAACTAACTGATAATAACAAATAATGAGATGTTTCAGTGTTTTTTTTCTTCAGCTGCACAGTAAAATATAGTATGAGCATTCATACAGATTTGCAGCTGCAATATACTACTCTGTTCAAGCTATTGGTTTAAAATTAATGAATTCCTTGTTCCTTATCAAATGACATTGACTATCTTCATCAGCCTTCATTTTCTCAGTGTCTGCAAGTTCTCATTCAAACCTAACTTCTGTATAAAAGCATCACTGGAAAATAAGAGAACTAATCAAAAAGGTAAGTTGTTGGTTGATTCAGTTCTTTCATATTTCAATGCAGAGAAAACACCAGCATGAAGTGATCTATTCTGGTGACAAATTATGCTAACAATTTCCCTAGAGATGCAGCTGACAGATGCCAATCAGTTCTGTAAAACGTTGTTTATGTCACATTTTAGAGGAGATTATCCTTTGGGGCTTTTCAATCAGGTTAGAACACAACTTGATAATTTATTAATTGGCATTTAATAAGAAATATTTAAATAAGGCTATGATAAAGCATTTAACCATAACATAGCAAGTAAAAAAAAAAAAAATCAAACATTGCAGTAAATTTTAAATTAGAGCAAAGTTAATCACTCATAGAAAAGTGCACCACAAATTCAGCACAGATACCTGTAAAGATTTCAAGAACCATGCCATCTATACTGGTTTTAAAGTACGATATTTAATGTTTAGCAGTCTTCTCCATGGTCCTGACATGGACTCCAAGTCTCCAAGTCTAAGGCCTCGTTTCCACTGAGCGGCACGGTTCAGTTAGGTTCGGTACGGTACGCAATTTTTACCGTTTCCATTGTCAAAAGTTATGAATGGTACCTTAATTCCGAACCATACCGTACCACTTTTTTGGGACCCTTTCGTTGGGGTACCAAGCACATTAGTACCGTACCAACAGGATGGAGCTACACTGTTGAGGTACTGTTGGTGGTGGAAACGCAAGCCTGATCAAGGTGTACCGTTCCGAACCGTACTGAACTCTACCAAACCGTACCAGTCAGTGGAAACGAGGCATAAATGTGTTTACTCACTCTATGCAGTAGTCAGCCAGGAGAGCTACAAAATGTAGTGCAGAACACAACAGGGGTCCTGTACAGTGTTCTCTCTATATAGAATACATGGTTCACGCAAGCTTTTGTCTCACTTATGCTTTATAGTTTTTGCCAATTGAATAAATGATCTCCTCCTGGATGCAAATATGTGCCATAGATTCAAAGTGCACTTAACATAATATTCCGGAGTGCCTTTGTGTTTCTGTCGAGCTGTGACTTATGCTGCTGAGGAAAAGAAAATCATTCTTTCTTGGCCATTAACGTATATACAGTATTTTGTTAGGGTTGTAAGAGGCACATCAACCCAATCGAAGCCTGTTTTCTGAGACCTCTATGGACTGAACAATACATTTCTATATTAAAGATAAGAAAAATAACTAGAGAGCTGTATGTTTAGCGAGATTTATTCATACATACACAATGCAAATTCCACAAAAAAAATTCCCAACAAAAAAAATCATCACCCTCCTAAACAAAACCCCAGTCTAAATGTGTCAAATACATATCCATTATTTTAGTAATAGAGATAATAATAACCCTGCATACAGGGAAGTTAAACCCAATGATTAGACAGTTAACAATTAGTATAAATCTACAACAAAGGTAAGTAAGCATATATGTAAATATGAAGTGACTGTATATCTTTAACAAAAGAAGTCTCTCTATGATACTAATTCCCCAGATGCTTTGATTACAAACAGGGCTATCACTCTACATTATCCCATACATCTTCCTCTTCCATGGATTATACTGTACATCAACTATCATCCCCGCTGTGGGCCCACATTCTAGTCCTTGAAATATTCCACATTGTATTTGTCTATCAGTCTCTTAAATTGTTAAGATATTTAAGAGCAAAATAGTTTAAGGTCTGGGGAGATATGTGTATCTAGATAGGGTATTGTGTGCTCTTTCCAAGTGAATGGGGAAGTTTCTCTTTAAGTGATTGTAAAGCTTGAAATGTAAAAGAAAAAAATAAAACAACAAACATGTCACACTTACCACCCTGTGCAATTGTTTTGCACAGAGTAGCCTGGATCCTCTTATTCTCTGATCCCCTTCAGGCACCTTTGGCTCCTCCCCAACAATCCACTAAATGCAGATATTGGAGACCGTTTTTAAAGTGCTTTAGATCTTTGAAGGAAAAGGAAAACTTCCCTGATGAGCTACCTACTGGTAGTCTGGTGGAAGATTACAGTCTCTAATCCTTCCTTGAACAAAGTCAGCCTCTTCAATGTAATAGACAGAAAATTATTAGTATGTGCATTGGGACCATATGTATTGGCTATAGTGCATGTTCATTCCTGGATAGTGCTCTAAAAAAACATTTATTTGTCCTCTGGATCTAACACTTGTGATGTAAAAACAAATGCTTTAAGTATGACTATTATCACTCCCCTCATTTTAGGAATGGGGAATTGTCAGTGAAGCCACTAATCAAACACCGACTGCGGAAATTTGGAAGTAGTTGTCAGTGTAAAGTGAGTCTTCTGAAACAATACTATGTGTGGTTTTAAGTGGCAAAATTCTTGCCACAATTTTCATTTATGTGGTGAGCAAAGGCCACAGATATTATAAGAGAGAATTTTCAATTTAGTTGTCATTGTTCCAATGATAAATCACTGCATAAATCAGATAGATCAGAAGACATTCTCGGGTGGCAAGCAAAAAAAAAATGAATATATCCATTAGCATTTCATGCTACTAGCAGTGATCCCATTAACGAGAATAAAACAACTAAACATAACAAGAGCGTATTGAAAACATAGATAGAAACAAATTACATCTACAGAAACTTTCAGATACCATTGAGAGTTGAAGGGGGGACCAGGTACATGCTGACTGGGTTTCATATTAAGACTGTACAATGCAGTAAGAGTTCCAATTATTGGAGACATGCTTATGAGGGAGAGGTATTTTTTGGCATGCCCAGGATACATCTAAGGCAGACACTGGGTTGGTGAGATATGTTGCAAGAGTAACCTCGTGCATTTGGTTAATGGGAAGAGCATACATTTTCTAAGAGTACCGTTATAGACTGGTTGACTGTGATCTGTATGTGAGTCATATGTGGTGGAGGTAGGCAGTTGATAAGTAGCTACCATTGACCATTTGTTGGTATGATTACCAAATAGTCTGAGACTAAGACAGATAATGTTGGAAGTCACTCTGCAATGTTCCACTACAACACTCAGTTCCCAATATGAGTAGGAAGATACCACCAATCAAGCTGTAAGTATATTGGACTTACATGTCAAAAGAGCACCTAATGGTAAGGTAGACAGATAAAGAGTCTAGTGAGACATGTCAGGGTAAGCAGGGTAACTGTGCTGTTATTGTTATTGTTGTGGATCCTCCAGGGCAGAGCCCCATCTTGGTTGTAGTTATGTGCTGGACCTCTGGGGAGTAGGTTTCCAGTGTTCCTGGTGTCTTGGCATGGAGATCTCTTTTGTAAAGCACCAATCTACCAAGACTATGGGTACTGCAATTTCATAAGTTTTTTTTGTTACAAAGAAATACCCAGGGAAAGGATCTGTGACTTAGATTCATTCAGTTTGTAGTAGGATATTTCACTAAAATTTGTGAAGAGTGCCTTGGGTAGCTTTAAGGGATGTTTGGTACCACCATATATAAATCTTTTCATACCGAACATCCTTCCATGCCACCATACAGGCATAAACTGCCTCAAGGGGGACCTCCAGGAACACAACAGAACCACACAGATTAAGCCAACTGCTGTCTTTAGCTGTAATTAAGGATGGGCAAACAGTTTGGTCTGGGCATGAGTTTGCCAAACACCCAAATTTACAGGGTGTTTGCCGGTTGTTCACCCCGCAAAACACCCAGCAATACACTGAGTGCTGCACAGTGCATTCTGTGCCCTGATTGGGCAAAGCTTTGCCCAATGGGGGTGCAGTGTAAGCTGGTTGTTAAGGAGCGAGGTCAGGAACCTGGCTGTGGCGTCCTTAACAACCGATGAGTCAGCTTTCAATGGGTTTCTCCGCTGACATCTGAATAAAAAAAAAAAAAAAAAACACCATTCACAATGTCACAATGTTAAATAAGCAGTCTTTTCAGCATTGTAAACTTCAACCTACAGCTAGGACAATTTTTCAAATCATGGAAAACAGAAAAAACTCAAACAAAACATGACACTCATTTAACACTCCTTCGGCCTCATAACTGGAAGAAAATAAATTGGAGCCTAATTAAAAGTAACAATATATAGCTTAAAGTGGATGTAAACCCTCACATATATCCAGTGAAGTGAACAACCTCCGATGATACACAGAGATGAAACAAATCTCCCTACATAAGTTTTACATGCATATATGCTGTCTTCAGCTTTAAATATTCTTTAGAATGTACACATCGTGTTAGAGATTTTCTCTTCCTGTTCAGCACTGGGAGTGTAGTGAAGCCTTACACTGTGTGACAGCTAATTGGAGGAAGGGCACACACCCCCACTCCACATAGGCAGAAACACGAAGAGCTGTGCTGTGACAAGACAAGCTCTCTGCCAATATATTTATAGCAACCTTCCACGGCACAAATTTCAGCCTGGTTTTATCTCAGTTGACGGAGAACTTGTCAGAAGTTATCATGCTGATAACAGAAGAATGTAACAGGAGAAATCCACAGGACTTAGGGCTTCAAACTCTGGTGCAGTGCAGTACATGGTAGTCCATCAGCTTCTAACTTCAGCTTGTTCAATTAAGCTTTGACAAAAAAAAATCCTGGTAGCTGATCGGTTTCTAGCAGTACTTTGCTTTTGTTTTTGAAGATATTCTAATTATAATAATCACTTAAAATGCACATACATAAAAGTCTAGGTTTTATTTGTTGAGAATATTTTTTTAAAAAACATGTACTTTAAAGATATAATGGTATGGTTTAGACACTAATCAAAAAAAAAAAAAAAAAAAAACTACTATGAAACTACTATGAAACTAGTATGAAATTACTTTTGTATGTGGAGCATGGGTATTACTGGACTGTTTGCATGACATAAAATTCAAATATCAGTGCAGCACAATCATATATCAATATGAACTGTGTGTACAATAAAAACTAACAAACCTTAAGGGCTCAACCAGCCCATTAGATAGTGTCCAGATTTAAAAAAATGTACACCTCTTGTGCAAACTCAAAAGTGATGATTGATAAATAACTTCAATGTGTTCATGGCCCACCACCTTTAGATAAAGTGCCTGCTTACCTCCAGTCCGCACTCCAGAGTCATAAAGACCTAAATGACCTCCACTCTAGATGGTATAAGCCTTGGAAGACTTCTACAAATGGCGTCCCTGAATCACATTCCTCCACTTCTTTAATTCTCATTCAACCATGTCATGAAAAAAGAAATGGAGAAACCATAGTGCCCTCTGCTTTAACATTTGATGCTGTACACTGAGTGCATTATATCTGGCATTTGAGTCTTGCTGGATCGGCTGTATAATGTCCTCCATACAATTGAAAGATTTGTTAGTTTTTATTGTACACACAGTTCATATTTATATATGATTGCGCTGCACTGATATTTTGTATTTATGGAGAGTGCGAGAAGCAGTATTTTGCCTCTGTTAGCAGGCAATAGTTGCTCATTATCTATTATGGTCTATTAGTTATTATTTATGATCATTGCACATTAGATGAGAATTGCACATATAGTATTGGGGTTTACGCTGATTACATTACACTATACAATTATTTGCATAACAAATTTGATTATATCAGATCATGGCTCTTAGGGCCCGCAAAAGCAAGTGTGAAGAAATATTAAACTCAATTAAAAAAATTTCTGTAGAAATGTTATGTAAGACTCAATAGTTAAGATGAAAAAAAAAACATGTTCATTAAATGTAACTAAAATACAACAATAAATGAAAACACTGCAACCTCAGAGCCATAGATCTGCAGCTGAGTCAGAGGAATGCAAAAAAAAAAAAAATGTATTAACCACTTGCCGACCACCTCCTGTACATTTACTGTGGCACGCAGCCGCTTATAGGCAAAGTGACGTAGTACTACGTCGCTTGCCAAAAAGCCTGTAGTGGGTGAGCGCGCATCTCCAGAGGCCTGCTCCCGCCTCCGCTCATTCCCTGCACAGCCAGCGTGTGTGACCGTCAGCTCCGATGTCTGCCGGCCACTCGCAATCTCCCACAGGAGAGGGAGCAAGACAGACAGCTGATGTAAATACAGCCGTCTGTCATTCTCCCTGAAGTAGGCACAGAGGCTGTGCGATCCTGCTATAAAGGATCGCATATCTCTGTGGTTACTTCACTAGCCTTGCCCCCTAACAATCACGCCCCTAGGGACACACTTAACCCCTTGATCACCAATAAAGTTAACCTCTTCCCTGCCAGTGTCATTTTTACAGTAACAGTGCATATTTTTAGCACTGATTATTTTAGTAATGTAGCTGGTACCCCCAAAAGTGTCAAAAATGTCAGTTAGGGGTCTGATCTGTCCGCTGCAATGTCGCAGTCCCGCAAAAAAATCGCAGATCGTTGCCATTACTAGTTTAAAAAAAACAATAAAAATGACATAAATCTTTCCCGTGGTTAGTAAACGCAATAACTTTTGCGCAAACCAATCAAAATATGCTTATTGTGATTTTTTTTACCAAAAATATGTAGCTTTTATTCCCCGATTGATTTTTTGTGGATTTTAATATCAAAAGCGCTGCATGTTATTTTAAGTTCAGGAACTATGTGCCTTCTGCCTTCCTACTTAGGGAGGTGGTCTGTATTAAGCTTGTAGTGGATTATACATAACACATATTAGCAAAAAACTACGTATTATTTCATTTTATTTATGATTTAGGCACAGGTGCAGTGTTTTCCTGATAGCTTTAAAAACTAACTAATAACATTCATATTTTTTCCTAGTATTGCCCTTTAATCCATCATACAGGTTTTAGTTTATAACCACCCTATAAAATGATGAGCTAGCAAACAATTCAGATGATGTCTGTGTTCGGGTTTTAGAATAGAAAACATTTCACTATTTTAGTCTATGAAACTGCTACCAAAAAGTAGCATTATAGACCATGTCTTTTCATTTCATATTTTAATGCTATTTTGAATGTATAAACAGGTTGCTAAAAATAAAAATGACTCTCAGCGTCTGCATTTTAGAAATTGTTTACAATAGGCTGTTGCTGAGGGACAAGTAAATATCCCCATGAGGAGTTTTGCAGTAAGCCTGCAGCACACTTTGGGCTAAATAACAATACTAGGTAGCTGATTTTCTGACAAAAATAAAACATGGCAACATACATATTTTGCAAGAATCCAGTCTGTCAAATGTCTGGTTTGTGACACTACATAGTCATTACAGCATGCAGTAAATCCACTAGCTATGTTTTATATATATATTACACGCTGGTCAATGTATACTTTACATCGTACAAATGCTATTTTGGCTAATGAACATGATTGCAATTTCCAACAAATACGTTTTTTTGTTTTTTTTTCTTGTCAGCCATTGTGCACCAAATGCCTTTGCAAATTCAGACATTACCTTGTAAAAGTAGTAGTGAGCTGCATTGTGCAGAGCAGAGCTGTAGGGGAACCCAGCAGAACCACCCACTACAGCCTACCTGCAAAAAATGACAGCTTTGCAGATGTGCTCCTTGATGTGGGTAGCCTTGTGGCATCTGTATGCAGATCTTTGTTCCTAATAAAATGCAGTTTAACCCATTATTTGAATTTGCAAGTCATGAACTGCATCATTGCTCTATCCTCTGCTTTGGATAATACAGTATTTTTATTTTGTTACTAATATGTGCAATGGGTACAATGAAAGGTAGGAGAGACATGGACCCTATAGGAGGATTAATAAAAATATAACCTTCCTGCCTGGCCTATAGACAAACGACAGCCGAATGGGAGTTTTCAGTTTCTGGGTGTACATCATATGACGTCCTCCCAGTCGCACGCCCCACGTGCGAACTAGTGGCCGTGCTGCAGCAAAATCTGTTACCCACTCTGTCCATGGGACACAGAGGATTACAGATCATCGTACTGGGCAAGTCACCATACCATGTGATCACTGTGACCAATCACACGATCACATGACTGTTGCACACATTTATAGCCATTTATTGTGTACTATTGTGAGGATCTCTGTGATTAGTCACTGTGATCACATGGTACAAACAGGGCCAATCACAGTGCATCTGTATCATATGGTAGCTGTAGCCAATCACAGCTTTTATAATAGCATACCCTGTGAATAAATGCATGCCATTCATAAAACTTGGTTTGATAAAGGGGCACTCCTGTCTGCCCTGAAACATGTAGCCAAACCCCCTCCACTTCCTGTCATCATCACCCAGCTGAGAGAGGTGCTGTTTGCAGCCATAACCATCTTGGCACTTGTGGAAGCTGCCATTGCTTATGTTCCAGCCTGAAGCCTGAGAGCTGGACTTCCATCAAGAACTCTGCTTCAACTAGCCACATGACTGCAGAGCTCTGCAGCCTCACGGTGATCCTATGGAGGTCTATATGGGTTTATGACAAGCCTTGATCCACTTTTATCTAGTCTATTGATGCATACTGAGCTAACCTTGTCGGGCTAACATTTGGGGGATCTTCAGATTATACCCTCTTCTTGGCCATCATCTATATCCCGCTGGAAACCTTCTGACCATTAGCTTTGATATTTAGTCCCTATACTTATTACCATCTGGTAAGCAGCCTTATTATTGGTTGTGGATCACAGCACTCGTGGTGGATTGCATTATCAATTGTTTGTTACACAAGTCACCTTATTGATTTATGGACACTTTTTAGAATTTACTTATTGTGTGTATTCAATTTATGGACACTATGTAAAGCATTAAGTGCACACATTCAATTTTATGTGTTAAATTTGTTATTTATTTTTAATATGATACTTTATTTAGTGTTTTTATGATCACTTATCTATATGATTGATCTATATTGTTTAGCGCAGCTTGTTGTTTATTAATTCATAAAAATGATTGCCTATTTACAAACTTTATTTAATTTCTTAATTTTCCCAAGAAATAGTGGCAAAGAAATTACAACTTTAAAAAACTCACTATGCTTCTTCCTAAATACCTTGGGGTATCACTTTCCAAAAAGGGGTTATTGTGGGGATATTTGTACTGTCCTTGCCTTTTAGGGCCTCATGAAATGACATAGGCCCAACATCAGGATTGATCAATTTTCAAATATACTGTATCTACCATAGTTTGTAGACATTCACACGACTAAATAATAAACACTGATTTGGGTTATTTTTTCCACATAAATGTAGCAGAAAATATTTTGACATACATTGGTGAAGAAGTACTGACCTAAAATCACCTTTAGAGAATAAATCAATATTTTATTTATTTTTTAATCTATACTGGATTTTAAAATATTTCAAATGTAATAACACATATAGGCATGCAGTGCAATTCGGACATTTGGTGAAAATTGTACAAGTTTTATTTTGTTGCCATATAGATAATCCTCTAGAGCGTTGATCTCCAAATTTTTTAAAAAAAGGGCCAGTTTATTGTCCTTCAGACTTTAGAGGGGCTGGGCTGTGGTCAGTGGGAGTGGACATTTTCCTGGCATCAGTGGGAGTAAACATCATTCCATTTGATATTACATAGAGGAATAGCGCCCTATGGTTGGCATCATTGGGAAGGAAAGTGCCCCATTGTTAATGTCAGTGGGATAAATGGTGCCCCAATGTAATGGCAATGTCAGAATTGTGTCTTGTATCAGTGGGAGGAATAGTGCCCCAAGGAACGGATACAGGCAAGCAAAGGGCCACATCTGGCCCCTGGGCTGCATTTTGGAGACCACTGCTCTAGAGAAAACTCATTGTTCCCCAACTAGTGCGACTTTTTGTTGTGTCTGACTTTTCACAGCATGTGTGAACATTTCTTCCTGCCACCACTCCAGCAACCAGTCTTAAATTTTAGCTGATCTGACCCATCTCTGCAAAACAGGAACGCTAAAACAAGCTTCTAAATGTAAAAGTCTAAAATATTTTATGTGATATTAGGGATTGTTTGCTCAGTGGTAGATGCATTTTTAGTGAGTCCATGCCAGTCAGAATTGTGGGTTTAACGAGTAATAGAAAATCTCAGAGCCACCTGGCTCTCTCTCCAGCAGTGCCACTTCTAAGGCCCTAACATTGGCTCTTGGCTTCTGACCCCTAAGACTACCTTACACAGTACCTATGTGTTTCCAGTTGTAGCCCTCATGGCTCTCTTAGCACTCCTAGCTCTCCCAGCTGATTCAGTTGCATGCCTAGCTGCCTGGGCCTACTCTCTGGCCTCTCAGTAGGAGTTCTCCTGACACCCCAGGCATTCTCTTTCACTCTTCTAAGACCTCCAGAATATCTCAGTTCCCTGGATTCACCTAGTTGTCTTGCCTCTTTCAGTCTACCTGACTTACTTAGCTGTCTTGACCCTCTCATTCCTATAGAGAATCTCTCCTCCAACATGGAGTGCTGTCTCTTGAGTGAAACACACCTGTCTCCTAACAGAAGCCCTCTACTATGAGTAGGTCTTTCATTGTAAGGGCTGTATGCACCTGCCCTCACAGCCTGAAACTCTCCTGCAAAACCTGGACACTGGAATAAATATTTCTCCCCTCCCAAAACACTTTTAAATATCCAAACTTCGGGAACCCCAAGCAGGAATACCAAAACCTGGAGAAAGCTGGAAAAACAGTTTTCTTTGCTCATATTCGATTATATAGAGACTCACTCTCTGCATCAATGTGAACCCTGTGTCACTTTAACCTCAAATTTTACAGTGACAGGGCCTTGCTCTGTCACACTTATTACACATGTACAACACGTAAAGTGATTGTAGGTTGTTAAAACTTTAAACAAACTTAAAAATGTGTGAAAACCCATGAAATCGGTCTAAATATATAGTAACAACAAATATTCAGATTCATTCTGCACTTATGCTTCTTTTATTTCAAATATACAGTGTATATCAAAGTCTGAGGTAGTTAAGTGGTGAACAGTTGGATATTTTGCATCTGTAAAGGTCCTTGAATATATTGAACACCCAGTGGATGCAAAGTTCACTTACAAGGCTTCATAAAAAGTTATTGAATGCATTTTAATACATTTTTTCAGGCAGTATTGCCTAAAGTTTTCTTAGCTATACTTTTTACTCAAATAATATCATTCCTCATGGGTGACAAAAAGGTCTATAGGGGGAAATATAGGTATAATCCATAGGCGGATAGCTTCAATATGTATGCCATTTCAGAAGTAAACATGGTTGGGTCTATATTCCTGCAGTAGTTAGTCACATTTAACTGAAATTTTCCTGTAATGTTGAAGTTTTTTGTCACTTATCCGTAGCTTCCCCAACTCTAGGCCTATACCTTTTTAAGTGGTGTTATTTATATTGGTTCGGGTTTATTTATAGTCAATCAACAGAAAGCCAGTGGCTTAGCAACTTGGGAAACATTGTATTAGATATAACATATATGTAGTGCTTAAAATGAAAAAACTCTATTTCCTTTATGTGTGGATGTTTTTTAAATAAATATATGTTTAGAGACTCCTAGGTTAGAATGAAATGAACAAGGGAAAATGGACACTCCTATCTAGTCCTCTTAATATTTTGTACTTTAGATGTAGGAAAATTGTCTTCCATCTAATGAATCTATCACTAAATTCCTATTTCACTAAGGATAAGTACAAGTATTTCCATTATAAAAAACAGGAAAAACTCCACGCTAGGTCAAGCAAAAAGAACGAAAGTTAAGCAGCCACTTAACCACCTATGATAAATCCTAATAGTGCAATCATGAATAATCATATTGTAAATAATGTGGCATGACAAAACTAAAACACGCAGTGAATAAATTAAGAGCAAAATATATCATTGAAAAAAATCAATCATATGAAAGTGATATAATGAAACAGATGCAAAACCCAGTGTTAGGTGAACATACAAAAGTCCTTTCAATGAAAAAGTAATTTTCAATATTAAACAAAAGTGTCCATAAAGTGCAAAAAAGTGTATAAGTAATGTTGATTGATGAAATCCACCACCAAGCACCAACACTTAGCATACACTTCTTACCAGATAGCAAAGCATAGCATTCCAGATAGCATAGACCATAAATTATAATAAAAGCACAAAATAACCCGGCATCCGAGATAGGCAGTGGCTGCTCAGCAGCAGCTTCAAATGGATCGGGAATAAAAAAATGAACAAGCATAGTGAAGCCTGCTAACATTTAAGTCCTTTTATTTAAAATATAGCAAAAGTAACTTTGATTAGTTGTAAACAGGCACAAATGAGTAAAAAACCAGCAGACTGTCAGCTCTTGAGAAAGGAACGCCGTGGGTGAAGGCTAAGCAAGCGTGATGTCTTCATTAACAGCCAATCCCGACGCATTTAGTCATTAATACCGTCTTTCCAGGGGCAGGCCTGAACATCATCTGACGAGTCGTAGAATCTTTGCACATTCTTTGAATGATCGAGCTGGATATGATTGGTTTCTTTCCTAATGGAAAGAAAGTTATCTAAAGTAGCCAATATTTTGACCATATATTTTGGATCAAGAATTATTAGCGAGATTAAAAATACAAACACTTGCAATGTATCTGAGTACTTTATTAAAGAACAATTTGTCAGTCCTTCAGAACCCTATCTCACCATGCAGTAATACAAAGTGTTTTTCCATCACACAACTTAAAGCAGACCCCCTATTCTGATATTGCATTTGTCAATTTATATCTTTCCACTGTAATAGCTCTAATAGAAAATAATTATTTCTCAATAGGTGTATAACTATAGGGTTTTTCACCTACACAGCACAATACACCTTGGTTTCTTACAGACAGGAAGTAGTACAGTGGAAAATGTATTTAAAAATGTATCCGGAAACATGTCCTAAAAGAAATACTGAGGCACTGGTAAAGACGAAACTGCAATCTGCTCACATAATTTGTAATAAAAAACATATTTGCCCTTTTGAGGCTTCCCTCCAACCACTTTGCATATTATTTTATATATACTGTAATTCCATACTTACCAAATATGCTGCAGAAATCTCCCTCCACTAAGTCTGGCTGCAGCCATTTTAACTGTGGGCAGCTGAAGATGCTGCCTTTACACTTCCTGGATTTATACACACACACACACACACACACACACACACACACACACACACACACACACACACACACACATATACAGACACACACCTATACACACACACACATATATATATATATATATATATATATATATATATATATATATACAGACACATACACACCACTGCTTGCCATTTCTCCTCATGGATCTCTGCAGTCTCCTGTTATCTCCGCCCTCATCCAGCCCCCTCCAGCTTTGCAGCTCTCATTAGCTCTCCTATGACTCATCCCTCCTCCTTTGCTGGCAACTCTCAGGAGAAAGAGAGAGCTGTGCATGATGTCATTAACCTAGGCTTTTTACCAGACAAGAAAGAGGAAGTGGGCTGTATAAGGTATTTACTGGCAGAAAGAAAATGTTTTACTATCCAAAGTTAAAACAACAAGGGCAGAAGATTAAATAGATGGAAATATGAAAAAAATGACTGCTTTAACCTACTTCTGAGGGTTGTCGCCTAGCAGTTGTACTTTCTGAATCACTCACCCAGTCTAAGCATACAGAAAATGAAGTCAGAACTCCTGATTTGCATACTTGTTTTGTGTAGATGACTCATAAAGTATTAAAGTTATGAAAGTTATGTCTGAAATCTTTACTTTTTTTCCATGTCAGTGACTCAGAAATCATAGGAACCAAAGCATCCTTATGATAGAAGAGCAACTAGAATTTTTTATAATTAGGTGTTAAAAAGACCAGCCTTCAGATTTCTCTCAAAACAGGTTTTATTTAAAATCATGAGATCAGCATGGCACCCAGGCAGCTAGCATACTCAAAAGCAGTAATGGCAGCCCCCTTACTTTTAAATCTTAAAATATTTAGGTAATCATCTGATTATAATGTAACCCAGAGAAAACCATTGTTGAACCTGAAAGAGATTTTGAAACAGGAGTATTTTCATGTAAGAACAGTCATTTTAACAATTTACCGTGTTCACCTGATAACCTTTCACAACGTTAGTTCTTCTCTATAGGGGTTTGTGCCCTGTCCAAAAGCCCCCAAACTTTGCGGTCACTCTGCAGGAAGTGGCAAAATATTATTTTTTAATCCTGATTATTACTGTAAATTACCATTAGCTGCCATACTCTAAAACTGTAGTATTGTACTTTAATGAGTTAACAAGTGCAATAAAGACAATTAACCTCTTAAAATACCACAAACTATGGATCTACATAAACTGTGAATTGGGCTATTCAATGATTATAGGTATGCTACATACAGTTGAAAGTTTTTCGTTTTTTTTTAATTTTTTATATAAATCCTAGAAGGATTTGACTGAGCTTGAGAAGGTACTGTAAAAGGAAGCAAGATAATGTTAATTCTTGTGTGTTTCTTTTGTGTGTTTTAACAGTTGTCTTCTATTGAAGGTAACTAACACTTCCTTATGCGTTCAGCTTTTTTTCCTTTTCTGCAAGTTATTTCTGAGATAACGTCCTGATATCATGATCCATCTTGATTGAAGTGACAGAAATAGATATTTAGCAAAGTAGACATTGTATTTATGATCTCAGTTTTCATAATCGTTATTGTTATACAGGATGTATACAGCATTAACAGTTTGTGCAGTAATGTTTACAATGGGTTTGATTTACCAAATACAAAGGGTATGTGCACTGCAAGTGCAGTTGCTCTAGATCAGAGGGGAACATGCAAGGAAAATAAAAAAAATGCATATGGTTGGATGATAGAAATCAGCAGAGCTTTCCCTCATTTCATAGCTTTCCCTCATATCTAGCACAACTGCCCTTGCAGTACACTTGTGGGTGTAGTTGCAGTGCACAGTATGTTTGCCTTTAGTAAATCAACCTCAATATGTCTTACATTAACTTTCTTGTTACAGCAGTTGTACAACTGTTCAGTGCACTTAGTAATCAACACTCAGTAACAGAACTGATTTTAAAACCCCTCTTCCCTCTCTACAATACATAACCGTGGCCCCTGTGAAGAGGGGTGTGGTTGATACTTAGCTATTTCAGTACAGAACACTGGTGTAGGAGTGCAGAAAACTGTTTTTTTTTATTCATAGAAGAGGGTAGGCATTTCCAAGCAGAAAGCAGGTAAAATTATAACATGTTGGAGTACAGGACTATAAATAAAGTTAATAAACCCAAAAAGGAATTGGCACTATTCCAACCTCAACATAAAACAACTACAAAAAGGTCCATAAATAAACTCCATAGAAAAATCATGATAGTCCCACGCCAAAAAAATGTGATCTTATGTCTGAAGGGTGGTCTTCCAACAAAACACCAATTGCCACCACCAATGTGAGAAGAACCCACTCACTGTAGCTCCAGTGACCTCTAAATGAATAAAGGTCAGAAAGTGCTTTGGTATATTTGTTGGCCCGTCTGAATCAATCAAGGTCTCACCATCAGGTCTGCAGATAATTATCCTAGTCTGTTTGTCTGTCTGTCTGTCTGTCTGTCTCTCTCCAACTGATTTCACCACCATAAACCAAAGAAAATGCTATAGTGTAGTATTTTTTATTGCACCAGATAAAAGTAACAGAAAGGTATTGCACTTACAAGTAATTGTGCCCTGATTCGGCACCAGTGTTACCAAATTACCAGATTAACATTTTCTGGCAAGACACCCAGAATTTACTGGCTCAGCCAAGTTTTAACTGGCATTTCCAAAATGTAAAAAAATACTGTTTTGAGTCCACATTTCAGTATTTAGGCTACAAACAAGTACAATATGCAAATAGCAATGTGATTTGGGACAGATATTAAGGCAAAACACATATTTCCTTTTTTATTTTCAATATAATAAGTAGCTCAGGGATAGGACTCAAGAGGACAAGAAATTGGCAGGCACACACACATGACATTGACTCTCACAGTGACACTGACAGCAGTGTGCAGCAGCACAGATGATGATGACACCTCCCTGACAGAACAAGTCCCCTCCTGAGTCACAATGATAGTTTCTGTCCACACCAGGTGGTCCCTTCAGTCCACTCTAGTCCAAACAGCACTGACAGTCCCGCTCCCAGCTTGCCTTACTCCCGTCCCACAGACCCACACACGAGGCTCTGGCCACTCCGCTTGGCTCCCTTGCACCATATCATCACAGGACACACTCAGACACTGTCTCTGGCAGACACACCCCCTGCCAGCGCCGCCCGAACACACTGTAGCAGGCCCTCAGATGGTCTCAGCTGGCTAAGAACCAGAAATGTGCATGCCCAGTTGCAAGCCGAGTGTCCATGCCATATTTTTTTACTGGCAATCCTTTCCGATCACTGGCATTTACAGTACTAGTAGGTAAAAATACTGACAGTTGGCAACACTGCACAGTACTGGATGGAGGGCAGGAGCAGGAGCTGCCAGAATAAACTTTTCCCATTAACAAGCTGGTGATTGGTTGCTAGGACCACCCAGCTTCCTAGCAACCAATCACCTGCTGTTAATGTAGCCTTGGGAAGGGGGGTGGTACCTGCACCTATTCTCTTGAAGAAAAAAACATACTGCAAGTGGTTCAGTCGGCTTGGGCACAGACACAATGCGGTACTGGATTACAAGGATGACCTATTCACTGAAGAAAAAAAGTGCTGCAAGTGATCCAGTTGGCCTGCACACAGACAGCAATGCTGGGTCACTGGTCTTTACTCCTGGTAGAGGCACCAGTGAGGGATGTATTGCAATGGATTTAGGTAAAAAAAGGAGTGGAAAGGAGCATTTGGGAGGGTGGTTTAAGATTGCCCAGAGAAGGGCTTTAATTTAAAAGCCTAATGTTTTCTGAAAAATGGTTTTACATTGTAGCTATTAAAAAGCTACTTTCTAATACAACAAATTGTCCTCAGCTCTGACTTTTGTCTTTGCCAGAGTGAACATTATTTTTAGTAAAATGACAGATTAACCTTGTGTAGATGGATCCTGAAGATGCAAAACGGATTGCGAAATGCATTGTGGTCTAGCCCTGATCGTCTGACTCTACGACGTCACTTCCTGCTAGCGGTAGAACGCATGGCGGAACGCACGCCGCTATCACAACACCACCCGTCACTGTGGAGCCCTGGAACGATCCCGATCGTGGACAAAATCCAGAGGCATTCACATAACAAATCAGAGCCTTCTTATTGGTGCTTGGAAAGCACTTTGCCATGTAAGCACCCATCTTTTATTTTTATATTAGTTTTATAATAAAAGGTATTACACTATATTGGCTTCCTGTCTCCTATACTCCCCACACTGAGCTAGACATTCAGAGATCCTGTTTTGGAGTTTGTTGCTGGAGAGAGCATTTGATCCTTTAACCCCTTGAAGCTCTAAAAGTGAGCCATAAGTCCATGATCCCTGGATATTTATTGAGGAAGGAGGAAAATAGTGGTTTATCCATACTTATCAAACGCCCGCAGGGTCTGTGTGACCCACTTCTTTCTGGTGAGCATGTAAGTACATCATACTCTGCTCACGGGATCGCACGTTGGGATATCTTATATCTGATTCACTTCAGAAGAAATTATTACTCACCTTGGGAATCACTATATGGACTGAATAAGCCCAATTGTGGCACACTTTGCACATTTTAAATCATTTTAATAGAGATATATTGCTCTTAAACCACTTTGATAGACACCAGTATACTATCTCTTACTGTATGTCACCAATATCTCACGTTTGGTTTATAAATTAGTTTAAATTTCGGCATTTTATGAATATTTTGCATACAGCACTGCACATATATGAGTTTTGTTTCTAAAAAATATTTTTAATGAAGCACTATATCCAGCACCGGCACCATTAGTTGCTTATATTATTTTTTATTAATTATTTATTTATTCAAAAATGAATTTTTTGAGCACTGGCACTTTATCACAAAATATCACTATATACGTTGTTATTGTGATTATTTTACTGTGATTATTTTATTGTGACATATTTCACATATTAATATTTGTACCTCATCAGGGAATAATTTTTATGGTTCACATTACACACTATATATTTTATCAGCGCCCTACATCTGTTATTATATCTAATTTAATTGTGCACACTTTTAAAACCTTGTGACAGCAGATAAAATTATCTCTCATTACTCTACCTCATTTATAACTGAGCACCTTCATTCACTCCATCCTTTTAATGAATATTTCAATCTGCTGCATTATGTGTTAACAGGAAGCTGAACAGCAAAGACTTTTTCTTTGTCTGACCGACCTGTGCCTTGGCTGGTGTCCATGATTCTTTCCGTGATCGCGGATGGATGCTGTCCGTCCAGCAGCACAGAGTCACACTCCACCACGAGGCTCCATTCAGCATGCTTGGCTAAAGGCTGACGGCGGTGTGACAGGAAAAGTGTCATGGTATCCATCACTTTTCTTGTTACAAGTAGGCATGCTGCACAGTTTCTGCCAGTTGCCAGACCCGCCACCCTGGCCTGGGCCACGCCCACCAGCGCCACTCAAATACAGGAAAGGATCGGATTGTCTTGGGCATCTTCAGAACTGCACATGCATAGTTCCAAACTGAGTTGATCGCAGCCATTTTTTGCTGGCACTTTTCTCCTGCTATGGGCATTTACAGGTAGGGAGAAAAGTGCCCTGTTTTTATGGGCTGTCCGTTAATATACAGGTGGTTGGCAACACTGCTCGACACACATGTATACAGCCTTTCATTTTTGTAATTGCTGCAGCTTCTCCCTCTCAGGATCGGCGTGCGTTCCACTCCTAGGGAATCTGGGCCGGACGTGACATCAGAAGTAGCCGGAAGTGATGAAGCCACACGAGTGTCGTCACTTTCGGCTACTTCGGACCTCACATCCGGCCCCGACTTCCTGGTGGTGGAATGCACGCCAATCCCAGGAGGGAGAAGCAGTGGAATTTACATAAACCAAAGGCTGTACAGAACAAATCTGTGCCAGGTCAGGGCACAATTACATGTAAGTGCAATACCTTTTTGTTAATTTTAATCTGGTGCAACAAAAAATACTACACTATAGAATTTTCTTTGGTTTATGGTGGTGAAATCATTTGGAGAGATGGAGAGAGATTATTAAAATTATCTGGATGGTGAGACTGTGACATAAGATCACATTTTCATGGTATGAGACTTTAGAATACTGTTCTATGGACTTTATTTATGGACCTTTTTTTTATATTTTATGCTGAGGTTGGAATATCACCGATTGCTTTTTGGATTTATCTTTTTTTTTTTTTTGTATTATACTATAAAAAGGCAGGAAGGGTTTATTGTTTTATAGTATTTTACTATAGGGAAGGCAGCTTCAGTGTTTTTTTTTTTTTTTTTTGTTCACAGGCGCATTTATGCTAAATATTCTGGTACACAGGGATCAGGTCAGCTGCTATAAGGGATCGCTATGAGCAGGCAGGTAGGGGTAGTTTATTGTAGACTCACTAGACATTGCATGTATCTTTAGTACTAAAAAGCCTGCCTGCTCACAGTATGTAACAGAGATGTTTAGTTCCACTTTAACTGTTTGTGTTTGAATAATTTACATGCTTTGTAAATATCTGATTTATGTAAATGAAGGCGTGTTTATTGGAACTTGCCACATTATTTGGTCAGGAAGAACATTAAAAAAAATCAAAAACTAAACACAGGTATTGGACCTAAAACCTAGCCTGGAGTCATTTTGATACATGTTGCTTTGTGAATATACAGTATATTTTTATTTTATACTAATAAACAAGATTTAAGAAAGTTTGCCTGCTCTTTAAATAATGTCGATTGCCGTAAAACTCTTTTTCTAAAGCAGAAAAGTAAAGAGAGTACATTTATTTCTTTAAATGTAACACTTCATATCACACCCACATATAAATGAGATTTCAAAAAGTCTTTTAAAACCCATTAAAATTATAATGCTTTTTAAATTGTTTCTACCAGTTTAAGTGCATTAGTCGTGCTGTGTTTTATATTTTAAAAAGGGGCAGGAGTCACAAAAGAAGCTTTTGTTGCTACTTCTGCAGAGCTTTGTTCAATCAAACTTAACGTAAAATATATATTATTTGATCATGTAATCACGTGTTTCCCTTTGCTCATTTGAAGATTTATTTTCAAAGCTTTAATACATTTGTTCAAGTGCCACAGTACATTTAATTCAGCTTAAATTGTTGTATTTAATTTATGCATTACATCCAATTAGCTGTGAAAGAATAAAAATAGCATGTATTTGATAAAGAAGAATTTACATTACAGGAGTTAGATCAAGTAGAGTGGTGTGCTCAGAATTAGTTAATAACTGGCAAGGTTTAAGTAAGCATATCTTTAAGACAGTAATTAATGATGCTAAATTATAAAAGGCACAGCCAGGAATGTGTATATAGCAAATGCAAAGAGTAAAAATCAATTGTCCCTTGCTTTCTTTTTTAACCTCCTTTAGACTACAATGTTGTAGTGAATGTGGGAGTTCTTAGCATCATATGGCAAATAAATCACAAATAAATCATATCTAAACTATATCTGGATGGGAGGCTTGGCATCTGGAGCAGTACTGCTTGGTAAAGATTTTCTAACAAATGAATTCATATTTATAGAAGTTTTAAGTAAACTTATTAAGGTAAACTTATTAAAATTTGCAGTTCACATAAATTAATAGACTGCATGTCAACATAACCAAATCACATTATTGTTTTAAATTAAAAGTAACACTTGCTTTCTGTTAAATAGAAACTTGTTGCTACACATTGCTCTATTTGGGTGATACTTCTACTTCCTCTTTGGTCGCTACCAGGGCCGTAGATACATTTTTGTTCTGGGGGGGGGGGTTCAGCAGTAGGTACTAAGTAAAAGTCTTTAAAAAAAAGAAACGAATTGCGCCAAATTAAAAAAAGCTGTAAAAAGGAAAACACTATGTGTTGCTCATAGTAAGCAATCACATTCTTAATTCTATTTTCTCAGATCCTCTTGAAAATTGAGACTGATTTCAGTTTTACCTTCTTCTAGTTCTTATGAACATTGCCCAGTTTGGTTGGCTATTGTCCAGCCCAAAGCTGGATACTGGCTGAAAGAAAAAAACTGACAAATCACTGTACTAAAACTCGCTGTGTTAGAACAGCGATCCACCCAGCTGTTCTATTGTGCTCCCCCCCCCCCCTCACTAGAACACAGTGTACAGTGCCCTCAGCCATTGGACTGCCCACAGGGTGGTGCACTGTAATAGCCAATCTTACTGAGCAGGTGCAAAGGGCACCATCTTGTGGAAGAAAGCACTCACTGATTTTTTTGTTAACCTGGCATACCAGACAAGAGAAGCGGCATTGTGCATTGGTGTACGTTTATGAAACCCTGTTTATGAAGTGGTGAACTTCAATTCTCACAGGGTGAACAGAGGAGAAGTGTTTCCTCGGAGAATGGCCAAGATCTGTGTACAAGTGAATGGGCGCCTGTAATCTCGTGAGACAAAGCAGGATTACAGTATGAGAAAATCACTGGTGCCCGTTTACTGCTAAGTACACATGCATTCGACCCCCACTAATGTTAATTAAATAATTAGTCCCCCTACATAAATATATATATATATGTATATATATATATATATATATATACACACGTTTATATATACTGCATACACACATACATTTTATATATACACATATTATATATATATATATATATATATATATATATATATATATATATATATACATAAATATGGCAGGGGGTCATGATTACTGTGTTGGAGGGTCTGAACGAGGAAGAAGGATGTCGATAATCTTCCTTCTTCCCCCTCAGTTTTTCCCCGATTCTGTCTTCTCTCCAGAAAATCACCACCTCCAGGCTGGTGAATCTGGCAGTGTGAATTCTGACAGAGAACACCAGTGAAGTTCAGAGATCGCAGCTTCATAAACTGTCCATTTCTGTGTCAGTCAATGACAGATTCTCCGTGTGTAGAGATGATCAGCGGAGAACATGTTCTCCCCCAATCATCTCTGTTTCATAAACCGATAATGATCCGAGATGAGCTGTGATCATAAAAGAACACCATTGTTCATACATACAGAACATACCTCACAACTTCTGAGCTTCTGAGAATCAGGGATATGACAGGGAGGAAGCAACTTGAGGGGCGCAGCAAAAAAGTGGGTGTGGCAAAACATTTAAGTGGGAGGGTCATAGAGACATGGTTAAACAAAACCTGGGCTTCCTTGTACCTATAAAATACATTGAGGCCGGGGCCTCCATAATTGCTGTTGTGTTAGCCTGTTAGGCCCCAACTGTTCACATATAGCAATTTGGGATCTTTACTGGGCAGATGCAAAAGGCACCGTCTTGTGGAGGGAAAGCAGCAAAGCACACATTGATTTTTTGTTAAACAGGCATACAGGACAAGAAAAGTGGTACTTTGCAGACACCGTAGAGTCCATACATACAGAAAAAGAGAAGATACTTAGAATGCTGTGCACCCAGGAAACGCAACAGTATCACAACAGCAATGGAAGACTCAGCCTAGCCTTAGTCGATGTCATTAAGGCCCTGTTCACATGTAGTGATTTGGGATCACAGGCTGGCAGTATCCCTGTTATTCTGCCTGCAATTCCAAATCACACTGCAATGCTGGCAAAATGCAGCACATGTGTTTGTGTTCCTTTCATTTTTAGTGGCACCAAAACATGGTGTGGTTTTGGATCCTTGTGTGATAAATCGCTCAACAATCACAGCAAAACCACACCACATTTTGGTGTCACTAAAAATGAATAGAACACAAAAACACGTGCTGTGTTTTGCCAGCATTGCCATGCGATTTGGATTGAAATATGGGTGTGACGGTGGCAGCGACTCTGCTCTGCTGTTAGATAATTAACACAGAATACATTCAAATATGTAACAAAAGAGCTGTGCAAAAATAAAGTGATAATAA
The DNA here is from genome assembly GCF_965119305.1 of Pelophylax lessonae. Taxonomy (NCBI): domain Eukaryota; kingdom Metazoa; phylum Chordata; class Amphibia; order Anura; family Ranidae; genus Pelophylax; species Pelophylax lessonae. Next base: position 387,646,026 of record NC_138770.1, read on the forward strand.
AAATAATGTGATATTAATAATAATAATAATAATAATGTATGCGATGCATACTAGCACATTATGCCATTAACTGTCAGGGAGAAGATTTTTTGTGGTTTACTACCACATTAAGCTAAGACCAGTAGGCCTAGCATCACACTGTTATGTGAATGTGCAGATAGCACACACATGGGGAGAGAGAGCCTGTTCATTTCTAGGTCACCTTCATTTTTTTCAGAGCCAATCTTTGTCATAAAATAGATAACACAAGGGAAAAAAAATCCATGCTGCCCAGGATTGGCCCTCTAATGTTGAGACTGAGGTATGCATTGCAAGCATGAAATAGGAGGAGGATAAGAAGAGATATTAAATTGAATTGAAAGAGTTTATAAAGGACAGAAGAAAAAAAACTGAACTCCAACTGTTCTAGCAGCCCTGAACTTGATCCATGGTTGAAGTTCAGATCTAGAACACAGCACACAGAGAGAGACACACCTGGTGGTTGTTGGTGACCTGTCCTCCTGGAGTTAAGGTAAAGTCCAGACTCCAGCACAGCACTTCAGAGAAAATTGAGATGATCCTTCCACGTGGTACTGGCAAGCAGGCAGGCGGGCTCAGCTGAGCTAACAGCACTCAGACTCAGGCTCAGGTAGCTCCTTCCCCAAGCGACAGCCAAAGGCAGGAAGTGGCAGCTCGAAGAAAGGAGGAGCCGATCATATGTGTCAGTGGGTGGGATAGGTGCGGCCCACTCCCTCCTGCTGTCCTTCTGGAAGCTTCTGTAACTGGCTGGACAAGTCAAGACATGTCTCTGGAGTCTCAGTCTGGACTAGAGAGGAGAAGTGGAGGTGGAGCAGACAAACGAGAGCACTGTCAGCCAAGCCTACAGCCCAGGCTGTGCTCCAGGTGGTCAGATGGAGTAACAGCAGGCAGCAGCATTAAAAAAAACAATGCATTCGCTTTTTTTTTTAATTTTCAATGTATATTGTACACTGATGCACTGGGGGGTCAATCCCCATAACCCCCCTAACCCCCCCTTATCTACGTCCCTGGTCACTACTTTCCAAATATGGTTCCTTTTCTGCTTTTACCATAAACTGGGATATATCTGCTTTGTGACCACTTGATCCTTATCCAGATGATTTACTCCCTACAGTTGCATCAATCTCCATTGTTTTTTCATTTAAATACAGTATTTAGGGGTCCTGGCTAGGGATGATCGAACTTTTCAAAAGTTTGGTTCGACCAGAACACCCGAACTTCCCAAAAGTTCGGCCTGGAATTCAGAACCCCATTGAAATCAATGGGACCCGAACTTCGGTAATCAAAAAACACCATTTTGAAGCCCTAAAACCCAATAAATGCCCCAATAAATGCCCCTAAAAAGTGCCTAGGGTTCTGGGTCATGCCTGCCTCCAAAGACCCCCAAAAATGCCCAAAAAAAATGCCTGCAATAACACACCTGGGCGTTTTTTTTGGCTCTGGCGTTTTTTTGGGCATTTTTTGTGGGTCTTTAGAGGCAGGCAAAACATCTGAACTTCTGTATAGGGGTATATATACACACACACATATGTATTTTACACATACACATATATAGGTGTGATAGGAGCGGAGACATATTGGTGTTAATTATTTCATTACATGTGTGTGTATATATACCCCTATACAGAAGTTCAGATGTCATGCCTGCCTCCAAAGACCCCCAAAAAATGCCCAAAAAAACGCCGGCGCCAAAAAAAACGCCCAGGTGGGTTATTGCAGGCTTTTTTTTGGGCATTTTTTTGGGGTCTTTGGAGGCAGGCTTGACATCTGAACTTCTGTATAGGGGTATATATACACACACATGTATGTATATATACACCTACACACATATAGGTGTGAAAATAGCAGAACACTATACTTGCGCTAATGAAATAATTAACACCAATATGTCTCCGCTCCTATCACACCTATATATGTGTATGTGTATATATACATATAAGTGTGTGTGTATATATACCCCTACACAGAAGATCAGATGTTTTGCCTGCCTCCAAAGACCCCCAAAAAAATGCCCAAAAAACCCCCTGCAATAACACACCTGGGCGGTTTTTTTTTTGGCGCAGGCATTTTTTGGGCATTTTTTTGGGGTCTTTGGAGCCAGGCAAAACATCTGAACTTCTGTGTAGGGGGTATATATACACACACACTTATATGTATATATACACATATATAGGTGTGATAGGAGCGGAGACATATGCCTGTTAATTATTTCATTAGCGCAAGCATAGTGTTCTGCTATTTTCACACCTATGTATGTGTAGGTGTATACAGTGGGTACGGAAAGTATTCAGACCCCCTTAAATTTTTCACTCTTTGTTATATTGCAGCCATTTGCTAAAATCATTTAAGTTCATTCTTCTTCCTCATGAATGTACACATAGCACCCCATACTGACAGAAAAACACAGAATTGTTGACATTGTTGCAGATTTATTAAAAAAGAAAAACTGAAATATCACATGGTCCTAAGTATTCAGACCCTTTGCTGTGACACTCATATATTTAACTTGGTGCTTTCCATTTCTTCTGATCATCCTTGAGATGGTTCTACACCTTCATTTGAGTCCAGCTGTGTTTGATTATACTGATTGGACTTGATTAGGAAAGCCACACACCTGTCTATATAAGACCTTCCAGATCACAATGCATGTCAGAGCAAATGAGAATCATGAGGTCAAAGGAACTGCCTGAAGAGCTCAGAGACAGAATTGTGGCAAGGCACAGATCTGGCCAAGGTTACAAAAAGATTTCTGCTGCACTTAAGGTTCCTAAGAGCACAGTGGCCTCCATAATCCTCAAATGGAAGACGTTTGGGACGACCAGAACCCTTCCTAGAGCTGGCCATCCGGCCAAACTGAGCTATCGGGGGAGAAGAGCCTTGGTGAGAGAGGTAAAGAAGAACCCAAAGATCACTGTGGCTGAGCTCCAGAGATGCAGTCAGGAGATGGGAGAAAGTTGTAGAAAGTCAACCATCACTGCAGCCCTCCACCAGTCGGGGCTTTATGGCAGAGTGGCCCGACGGAAGCCTCTCCTCAGTGTAAGACACATGAAAGCCCGCATGGAGTTTGCTAAAAAACACCTGAAGGACTCCAAGATGGTGAGAAATAAGATTCTCTGGTCTGATGAGACCAAAATAGAACTTTTTGGCCTTAATTCTAAGCGGTATGTGTGGAGAAAACCAGGCACTGCTCATCACCTGTCCAATACAGTCCCAACAGTGAAGCATGGTGTTGTGGCAGCATCATGCTGTGGGAGTGTTTTTCAGCTGCAGGGACAGGACGACTGGTTGCAATCGAGGGAAAGATGAATGCGGCCAAGTACAGGGATATCCTGGACAAAAACCTTCTCCAGAGTGCTCTGGACCTCAGACTGGGCCGAAGGTTTACCTTCCAACAAGACAATGACCCTAAGCACACAGCTAAAACAACGAAGGAGTGGCTTCACAACAACTCTGTGACTGTTCTTGAATGGCCCAGCCAGAGCCCTGACTTAAACCCAATTGAGCATCTCTGGAGAGACCTAAAAATGGCTGTCCACCAACGTTTACCATCCAACCTGACAGAACTGGAGAGGATCTGCAAGGAGGAATGGCAGAGGATCCCCAAATCCAGGTGTGAAAGACTTGTTGCATCTTTCCCAAAAAGACTCCTGGCTGTATTAGATCAAAAGGGGGCTTCTACTAAATACTGAGCAAAGGGTCTGAATACTTAGGACCATGTAATATTTCAGTTTTTCTTTTTTAATAAATCTGCAACAATGTCAACAATTCTGTGTTTTTCTGTCAGTATGGGGTGCTATGTGTACATTCATGAGGAAGAAGAATGAACTTAAATGATTTTAGCAAATGGCTGCAATATAACAAAGAGTGAAAAATTTAAGGGGGTCTGAATACTTTCCGTACCCACTGTATATACATACATGTGTGTGTGTATATACCCCTATTCAGAAGTTCAGATGTCATGCCTGACTCTAAACTTGTCCTAAAAAAAGCCCTATGAACGCCTGCAGCAAAAAGCAGGCTGACCGGTGAGAAGCCATATCCCTGCTCTGTAAGTGACAAAAGAGAAACAATCTTTTCTCTATAGCGGTCACCCTGAAATGGAAGGTTTTTGTCACCCTGTGTCACGGAACCATGAACCAGACGTACAACAACAGATAAGTGAAAATAAGAAGGCTTTATTGAAAATCAAGCTGTAAAGCAAAAGTCCAAACGGATGGCAAAACCGAGGCAGAGTCCTTGCGAAGCCAGAGGTCAGGAACCAGGAGGGTAGTCAGACGAAGCCGGGATCAGGAACCAGCAGGGTAGTCAGACGAAGCCAGGATCAGGAACCAGCAGGGTAGTCAGACGAAGCCAGGATCAGGAACCAGCAGGGTAGTCAGACGAAGCCAGGATCAGGGACCAGAAGCAGCAGCAGTCTTAGAAGCATGTTTACACAGGAGGACCAAGCAAGGAACTGAAGCCACAGACCTCCTATATATATGAGCTAGGCATCCAGCTCCTCCCAGTGGGAAGGAGGAGCCGCAGGGTGGGAGGCTACAAGAAACCCAGAAACCAAGATGCCGCCAGCACATGTCAAACGAAGGAGAACAGCAAGAAGGTAAGACCATGACAGTACCTCCCCCTCAAGGGCCCCTCCTCCGCGGAGAAAAGAACGGTTTCTGAGGGAAGCGTGCGTGGAAGGCTCGGAGCAAGGCAGGAGCATGGACATCTGCGGAGGGAACCCAGGAACGCTCCTCTGGACCATAACCACGCCAATGAACCAAAAACTGCACCCGACCGCGGACCAGGCGTGAGTCCAGGATATTGCTCACCTCATACTCCTCACGATTGCCCACTTGGACCGGACGGGGCCGAGGAACCGAGGCAGTGAAACGATTACACACCAGTGGCTTCAACAGGGAGACATGAAACACGTTGGAGATCCGCATGCCAGGAGGAAGCGCAAGGGCACAGGCTACCGGGTTTACCCTGCGAAGCACTCGGAAGGGACCAACAAAGTGAGGCGCCAGCTTGGGAGTGGGCACTCGAAGGTTGAGGTTGCGGGTGGACAACCATACACGGTAGGAAGGAGCAGGCGCTCGTCTGCGATCAGCCTGGAGTCTCTGGCGCTGCGCAGAGACCTCAAGGGACTTCTGGATCTGTACCCAAGAAGCACGTAGGACGGAAAGGTGATCCTCCACAGCCGGAATATCCTGGGGAGAGAATACCTCCGGTAACACGGCAGGTTGGAACCCATAATTGGCCATGAAGGGAGACGTCCCAGAGGAAGAGTTCACCGCCGTGTTCCTGGCAAACTCAGCCCAAGGCAGGAGGTCAACCCAATTGTCTTGGTGATCGGAGACATAGCAATGAAGGAATTGCTCCAAGGCCTGATTGGATCGTTCTGCGGCCCCATTGGACTGAGGGTGGTAGGCCGAGGAGAAGGAGAGATGAATCCCCAACTGAGAGCAAAAGGCGCGCCAGAACCTGGACACAAACTGACTCCCCCGATCCGACACAATCTCCTTGGGCAAACCGTGCAACCGGAAGACCTCCCTGGCAAAAATCGTGGCCAACTCCTGTGCAGAGGGTAACTTCTTGAGAGGAACACAGTGGCACATTTTGGAAAATCGATCCACAATCATGAGAATGACCGTATGGCCTCGGGATGCAGGGAGGTCCACAATGAAATCCATCCCCAGGTGTGACCATGGGCGTTCCCCGGTGGCTATGGGTTGCAGAAGGCCCAACGGAAGGTGCCGAGGGGACTTACTCTGGGCACAAACGGAGCATGCCGCTACATATGCGGCGATGTCGGAACGTAGGGAAGGCCACCAGAACAGACGTGAAACAGCCCAGGACAGCTGATTCTTTCCAGGATGCCCCGCGGTCTTGGAGTTATGGTAGGTTCGCAACAACCGAGTGCGCAACTCCTCAGGCACAAAACATCTGCCGTTGGGTCTCCCAGAGGGAGCACCAGATTGAGCCGCCAAAATCTGCTCACCCAGGGGAGAGGTCAGGCTGGTGCGAATGGCGGCCAGGATCTGATTCGGAGGTATGAAGTCGGAATCGACTCCTCCCTGGACAGGTCGGAGTACTGCCGTGATAAGGCATCCGCCCTGATGTTCTTGGAACCGGGTAGGTAGGAGACCACGTAATTAAAACGTGACAAGAACAGAGCCCATCTGGCCTGACGTGGTGTCAATCTCTTGGCCTCAGAAAGGTAGGTCAGATTCTTGTGGTCCGTCAGGATGAGGACCGGAACCACCGAACCCTCGAGCAAGTGCCTCCATTCTTTAAGGGCCTGCACGATGGCCAATAACTCCCTGTCACCAATCTGATAGTTGCACTCCGCGGAAGACAGTTTCCGGGAGTAAAACCCACAAGGAAGCAGAGGACCCTCTGGTGTTCTACGCTGAGACAGAAGGGCGCCTACTCCCGTCTCAGACGCGTCCACCTCGAGGACAAAGGGCAACCCAGGGTTGGGATGCGACAGAATCGGAGCCGACACAAAGGCGGACTTTAGAGCCTCAAAAGCTCGGATGGCCTCGAGCGGCCAGACCTGGGAATTACTGCCCTTCCTGGTCAGATCCGTGAGAGGCTTGGCTAGCATGGAAAAGTCCCTGATGAACTTCCGATAATAATTGGCGAAGCCCAAAAAGCGCTGCAGGGAGCGAAGACCACTGGGCTGGGGCCACTGTAAGACAGCCGAAACCTTCTCAGGATCCATGGAGAACCCCTCAGCGGAAATGATGTAACCTAAGAAGGTTACCTGGGATCAGTGAAATTTGCATTTCTCAAGCTTACCGAACAGCTTGTTCTCTCGTAACCGTTGCAACACTCGTCTGACATCCAGAATGTGGGTCTCCATGGATTCAGAATATACCAAGATGTCATCCAAATAGACCACCACACACTGCTGCAACAGGTCACGGAAAACATCGTTAATGAATTCCTGAAAGACTGCGGGCGCATTGCACAACCCAAAGGGCATAACCAAGGATTCATAATGACCGGTCCTGGTGTTAAACGCGGTCTTCCACTCATCGCCTGCCTTGATCCTTACGAGGTTATATGCCGCCCTCAGGTCGAGTTTGGTAAAGACCGTGGCCCCTTTAAGGCGATCGAACAGCTCGGAAATCAAGGGTATCGGGTAAGTGTTCTTGATCGTGATTCGATTGAGACCCCTGTAATCGATGCAAGGCCTCAACTCACCGCCCTTCTTTTTCACAAAGAAAAATCCAGCCCCTGCCGGGGACGAGGATTTGCGAATGTGTCCGCGTGAAAGCGCCTCCTTCACGTACTCCTCCATGGCCTCATTCTCCGCTACCGACAGTGGATAGACCTTGCCACGAGGAGGAACGGCACCAGGTTGTAACTCGATGGCACAATCGTATGGGCAGTGCGGAGGTAGGGCAACCGCGCGCACCTTATCGAATACATCCCGGTACTCCTCGTATTCAGGAGGCAACAGAGAGTCCGAGGAAGTACACAGCAACTTGACAGGCTCATGGATGCAACTAGCCCCACACTGCGGTGACCACGAGAGGATCTCGGCCGATCTCCAATCGAAAGTCGGATTATGCTTCTGGAGCCAGGGGTACCCCAAGACCACCGAGTAGTGTGGAGACGAAATAACCTGGAAGCAGACTGACTCTCTGTGAACGGCACCAATGGCTATCTCCACTGGAAGGGTCTCATGAGTCACGTGTGGCGGCAGAAGGGGTCCTTCCGTCTATCGCCTCAAGAGCCAGTGGAGAACCTCGGGCCTGCAGAGGAATGGAATTGGCGGCAGCGAACACACTATCAATGAACAAACCACCAGCACCAGAGTCCACCAACGCCTGGGTCGTCACTGAGCCCCCGACCCAGGAGAGGACAACAGTGATCAGTGGTTTGTCAACACGGGAAACCGGGGACGAGGAGACTCCACCCAAGATCTGCCCCGACAGGATCTCAGGTGCGAGCGTTTCCCGGACGGTTCGGACATGCCAACCGAAAATGCCCACCGAGACCACAGTACATGCATCGACCCTCGCGTCTTCGGAGTACCCTCTCCCCCTCGGACAGGCGAGCAAAGCCCAGTTGCATGGGTTCACCCCCAGCCAAGTCATCCCCAGGAGGCGTGGGAGGAGAGGGAGGCACGGGTGGGACAGCAAAGGTAGGCGCCAATCTGTTAGGAGGCCTCCGCAGACTCTCCTTAAAGGAAGGTCTCTCCCTGAGTCTGGTGTCAATCAAAATCAAGAAAGAAATAAGAGACTCGAGCTCCACTGGTAGGTCCTTAGCTGCAACCTCATCCTTCAAGGCATCCGAGAGACCATGAGAGAAAGCAGCGACCAGAGCCTCATTATTCCAGCCCACCTCTGCTGCCAGGGTACGAAACTCAATGGCGTATTCAGCTACGGATCGTGAACCCTGTCTGATGGACATAAGGAATTTCGCAGCAGAGGCAGCACGAGCCGGCACATCGAATACCCTCCGAAGAGAAGCAACAAAACCGGAAAACTCGGCAACCACCGGATTGTTGTTCTCCCATAAAGGGCTGGCCCAGGCCAAGGCCTTGTCCGAGAGCAGCGAAATTAAGAAGCCCACCTTTGATCTCTCAGTAGGAAAGGCATGTGGCAGCAACTCGAAATAAATGCCCACCTGGTTAAGGAAACCTCGGCACTGAGTTGGCTCTCCCCCAAAGCGCTGTGGAAGGGGGGCAGAACCGGTCATACCCCGAAACACCGCAGGCGCAACAACAGGTGTCGGGGTAGACTCTGGCGCAACAACCGGAGCGGCAGTAGGAGCGGGCCCAGGAGCAACAACCGACCCATCGGCAACGGGAGCGAAATGAGCCGTGCGTTCAAGCAGGGTTTGCAACGCCACGGCGAACCGACCCAACAGGTGATCCTGCTGATCAAGTCTGGCAACCAGCGTGGGTAGCGAGGATGGCCCTGTACCGTCAGAATTCATGGCTTGGTCCTAATGTCACGGAACCATGAACCAGACGTACAACAACAGATAAGTGAAAATAAGAAGGCTTTATTGAAAATCAAGCTGTAAAGCAAAAGTCCAAACGGATGGCGAAACCGAGGCAGTGTCTTGCGAAGCCAGAGGTCAGGAGCCAGGAGGGTAGTCAGACGAAGCCGGGATCAGGAACCAGCAGGGTAGTCAGACGAAGCCAGGATCAGGAACCAGCAGGGTAGTCAGACGAAGCCAGGATCAGGAACCAGCAGGGTAGTCAGACGAAGCCAGGATCAGGGACCAGAAGCAGCAGCAGTCTTAGAAGCATGTGAACACAGGAGGACCAAGCAAGGAACTGAAGCCACAGACCTCCTATATATATGAGCTAGGCATCCAGCTCCTCCCAGTGGGAAGGAGGAGCCGCAGGGTGGGAGGCTACAAGAAACCCAGAAACCAAGATGGCCGCCAGCACATGTCAAACGAAGGAGAACAGCAAGAAGGTAAGACCATGACACCCTGCCATAGCAGTCAGAGTCAGTTAACCCTACACTACACTACGGTCCCCTTACACTTAAAACTTTCCCTACAGAAACCAGATTATTAAAGCTAACTAAAGTGGTAAATAGCACCCTAACTACACTAGATATCCCTTTCCTCACACTAAAAATTACTAAATGACACTTTGTATCAGAAGTCACAGAACTGCTTCCACTCTCTTCCATGTCCCTGTATTACAATGCTAGGAATTTGGCAGGGGCTATCTTATATACTGGGGGGCGTATTCACAAATGATTGGCCTCTGGACCCCCTAGTCACTCCAATCACATTCCTAGAACTCTCCTGCCCCCTCAATTGGTTTTTACTGATGGTTCTGGTCCAATCACGGGCTTTTAAAGCCCATTTCCTGTCACATTGCATTTTGGTCGGTTCTGGTTGCCGAATTCCGAACTTTTTCAGCAAAAAGTTCGGAATTCGGCCGAACCTCGAACAGCCAATGTTCGGGTTGAACCGATGGTCGACCCGAACCGTTCGAACATCCCTAGTCCTGGCCAACCCCGGGAGACTGATTATGTGAAACAGAACACAGAACCCCTTCTTTTTAAATTAAAATAAACTGGTAAGATATGGTGTAAGTTGCCGCTCTCGGTCATAGGCAGAGCTAACTTAATAAAGAGGATCTGGATGCCACAGTTGCTTTACTTGTTACATAATTGTCCCATGTGGATTCCACAGCGTATATTTCAGATCATAGACTCCCTTTTTAGGCAATTTACCTGGAAGCATGGTTATTCAAGAATTAAACTAACCTCGTTCTAACTCCCATAAAAAAGGGTTCTTAATGCCAAGTTATACTATCTAGCCTCCCAATTACAGCTTCTGTATGGATGGCAAAACATTTATCTCTGTATAAAGTGCCAAAATACAGTGCAGAAAGGTTTGTGATAAAATAATAAATATTAACCACTTAAGCCCCGGAAGATTTTACCCCCTTCCTGACCAGGGGGTATTTTGCGATTCGGCACTGCGTGACTTTAACGGACAATTACGCGGTCGTGCGACGCTGTACCTAAACGAATTTGACATCCTTTTTTTCCCACAAACAGAGCTTTCTTTTGGTGGTATTTGATCACCTGTGCGATTTTTTGATCACGCGCTATAAACAAAAAAAGAGCGTCAATTTTGCAAAAATAACAATATTTTTCACATTTTTTTATATGAAATTCCCCCCAAAAAAAAAGTAAAAATCAAAATTTTTTAAAATTTTCGGCCAATTTGTTTTATGCTACATATGTTTGGTAAAAAAATCGCAAAAAGCGTATTTTGATTGGTTTGCGCAAAAGTTATCGCGTTTACTAACAAAGGGAAAGATTTTTGTCATTTTTGTTGTTTTTTTTTTAACGCGTAATGGCGGCGATCTGCGATTTTTTTTGCGGTACTGCGACATTGGGGCGGACAGATCGGACCCTTGACTGACATTTGTGACACTTTTGGGGTTACCAGTGACATTTCTACAGTAATCAGTGCTATACATATGCACTGTTACTGTAAAAATACACTGGTTGTGAAGGGGTTAACTTTATTTGAGAGGGAGCGGCTGTGTGTATCCCTAGGGGCGTGCTTTCTACTGTGATTGGCTGTGGCTTGAGCTGTAAGGACACTGATCAACGGATCTACATACTAGATCCGTTTGATCAGTGTCTTTACAGCGAGGAGAATGACAGGCAGCTTGTTTACACAAGCTGCCTGACATCCTCCCTCTCCCCCGCCGATCGCCGAGTGACCGGCGGACATCGGGTCCGCTGGTCACACGCGCGGGGGGGGTCCGTGACCAAGCGGGAGCGGGAGCGCGCCTCCGGGGGCGCGCGCTCGCTCCCTAGACCCTCACAAGCTAGTGACGTAGCCCTACGTCACTTTGCCTGTGAGGGGCTGACTGCCGACGTAGATCGGCGTTAGGCAGTCGGCAAGTGGTTAATAAATAATCACATCAACTGATAATAAATAATCATAAAGTGCAGCGTGCAAACCATGTGCAAAAATAAGCAGATATGGTACCCCTAGTTAGGGTATCATAAAGTGTTGAACGTGATAATACAGTTATATATAGTGATAGTCCAATGAGTATAAAAATATAGTGACAGTCCAATAGATAAATGAATAGTGATGTGCTTAAGTGCCCGGAGAAAAGTGCAACATCATGCCATCAATCCAGTGCTGTGGAATGTGCCAATCCTCCCCCTTTGGATGTTCAACTTACCGGACTTAAATTACCCCTAGACTGTATAGCTAAGAGGGTCAAAAAGGCTTGTGTCCCAGTAAGGAACCTGGTTAGAGATCCTTGGAGGTCTGATGTCTGTAGCTCTCAGTGCCCCGGAATATATATATAGGGAGAAAAAGCTCACAATAGTGTAACTCCGTTATAAATCTTTTATTTGCAATAAACGTAAAGGAACACTCACATTTGGTAGAGTAAAATCAGGCAAAAAATAGGTGAATGGCAGGTCTGGTAATGCTTCCTGGCCACGGTGTGTGCTCGGGATGTCTCCTTGGTCCCGGCTTGCATTCCACCATCCCGGAAGTGACGTGGCGATGACCGTAAACCGGAAATTGGGTCAACGCGTTTCACCCTCCCCTTTGGGCATTATCAAAGACGTATTTCCGGTCTGCGGCAGTAGAGGTGGTATATATACCTCCTCAGCTAATTAATACATTTGACTTCCTGTTCCTATTGGGTGCACCGAGCTTCATATACACCCAACAGGAAGTCCCAAGCCGCCATAGCAAATAACATACAAAATACACTTAAAAACGATTGATCATAAACAATCCTAAAAATCGATCCAAGACCGCTTATCTCTGTGATCCCATACAATGTTTAGTTCTTTTGCAATTCCCAGAAACTCCTCCAGTGGCATTGCTGATAATGGGTAATTTTCATGTTAAACATGGTTTTCTACATTTAGCTCATTTTACCATCTGTTGGAATCTGTTAGGGTTGTTACTTCTCATGAAGAGTACAAACCAAAGGGTTTTGAGCAATGAAAAAAAGTGGGAAGTCTGTATTTGTATCAATTTTATGAACTGGATGGACTGTTGCCTTTTAATGTCTTGGTGGAAAAATATCACGTTTCATGAACTATTTTTACAATGCCTTCAACTCCATCATGCCCTACCATGTCATTCAGCTTCATTCCCCTTAAAACGTAACCCTTCCTCTTTCCTTACGATGGTGGTCTCCAGTTCCTGCTCTAAAAAGGTCTGATAGGTGACATGTATTCTGAATTACAAACATCTGTTAGTGCCCAATTACCATTGAAATGTGCAAACAAATGGTCATTGCTCACACCTACAACTGGCCTTCACAGCAAGGAACACATGGAAGGGCAACGCATGTCAAACAAAACCAAAGAAAATTCCCACCTCAACTCACTGACCAACCCGCAAACAAGAAAATTGCCCTCTCTAACAGTTTGCATTAAAAACAGGGGTTTAGTTTGCACACATTTGCAAATACATGCGTAAGCTTCAGAGCCAGTTTGAGGCACTTTACAAACAAATGGCCATTGCCCACACCTATAACTGACCTTTAGTAAGGTGCACGTGGAAGGACAACGCATGTCAAACAAAACCAAAGAAAATTGCCCGCTCAACTCACCAACCAGCCTGCAAACAATTAGAATTTAATACATTTTAATACAATTGATAAATCAACACAATTGAAATGTAGTCGCAGTTTGGGGGAAGATCAGTTGCTCCAGGCTTTAGAAACCATACCATTTGTTTCTTTATCACCACCACAACATCTGACTCAGTTGTTTATAATTCATAGAGTACACTATACACCCCAGCATCTGCACTCCTAGGGCAAATCTTAATCACCTCATGTCCACATTGCACTATGCATACAGGCACCCTTATTCAAATGTCATGACAATGCCCTAAACCTAATTTCTACTAGTCCACTATTATTCCGATGGATGCTTAACAGTATTTGCAGTACCCAAGTCCCCAAACTTGCTGTTCTGGGTATTATCAAAGAAGATGTTCTTCCAGCTGATGTTAGTTTATTGTGAACGAGGACTTCATGTTTAGCATGTAAATTAGTATTGAAAAGGTGGCTCTCATCTTCTTCTCCAACATGGGGAGATGCAGTTAACCTTATGTTGAGAAGGGAAGAATTAACATATAATCATAGGGGATGGCCAAAAAATGTAAAAGAATATGGGAACCTTGGATAGCTTATAGTGAATCCATGTTTGTCCCTTCAGAAACACTGCCTGCTTAAAGGGCATATGTTGTTTCTTCGCTGGGCCTAAGGAACTTGATATCTTCTGATGTAATATCTAGGGTTGAGCAAACCCGGACTGTATTGTTCGTGTTCGTAGCGGACTTTTGGGTATTCGGTACCCGACCCGAACCTGGACAATTCACTGTATGTTCGGGTACTGTCCGTTGTTCGGTAACGTGATTTTAATGTTTTAGCGTGGTTTTAATGGCGCGCTTTCAACACCCAATCAGCAAGCGTTTAACTAGTGTGCCCTAGAAGCCATCACAGCCATGTCTAGTAATGGCAGGGCTGTGATAGGCCAGTGCAGCATGTGACCCATACTCTATATAAGCTGGAGTCACACAGCGCCGCGCATCACTCTGCTAATACTACTGTAGGGAGAGGTTCCTGACTGCTCCTGCTGAGGGACAGATAGGACTTTACTATAGGGCAAGGCTGGAGAGATTGCTTGTAGGGAAAGCATAGGAGGAACAATCTGCTTTATCATACAGCGATCTACATTGATTTGATTTTGTGGGGTGCAGTGAACAATGTTTTTGCCAGGAGAGAGATAGGACTTTACTATAGGGCCAGGCTGGAGAGATTACTTTTAGAGAAAGCATAGATAGGAGCAATCTGCTTTAATCAGACAGCGATCTACATTGATTGTATTGTGTGGGGGGTGCAGTAGAATGATCTTTATGCCCTGACCTGAGCCAAGTGAGGAGGAGAAGGGAGAAACAAAAAAATGTTATCACTCTGTTAGGCGTGCGGTGCTGCACATTTCATGCAACCTCAGTGCATTTGTGTGTGCTTAATCTGCATTGAAAAAAGAAAAAAACATTTTTTCCTTCATATTTAACTTTAAAGACTGTGGGCCTGATTCATAGTACGGCGAATTGGCATTTCGGCGTGATTTTGCGAAGCAGCGATTATTTAAGTCTGAAATTGGCATTCAAAGAACGGCGGGCGGAAAATAGCGCCTAGTGTGAGATTCATTAAGATGCAATATGGTCAGAGCGCGACTTAAAACCACGCCAGCTAAAAGCTCGACTAAAGTTTAGCCAAATTTTCCCCTGTACCCCCAAAAATCCCAAATCACTGTGGAAGGTGTGGAAGTCAATTTGGAGATGACTTGCGTTTAAAAAATCTCAAAAACTGACTTAGAAAGAGAGATATCTGCGAAAGTGTGGAAAGGTTAAACAGCTCCTCCAGCCGCGAGCTGCGAACTCGCGAATGTGCGCATGCGCAACGCCAAATTGGCTCAAAAAATTTCGCCAGCGCGATTTTGGGTCAATTTTTTTTTGAATACCGCTTGCAAATCCGCTGTCTCGCCCATAGAAAATGGCAAAAACCGGCGGAATTGGAAAAACATGCACACTTCCAACAAGGGATCCTTTAGTAAACACCATCACATTCCATACACCTTTCCTGCTAACTCCGAAATCATAGCAGTCAAATCTACAGTGTTTATATAGAACCTCCACATTCTCTGAAAAAACCCACAAAATATTACATTGGGGAATTGGTCGTCAGATAGAAAAAAAATAGATGTAAAACATATTTCAAAGAAAGATTATTAGCATTTCACACATATCAAGGAAATGTCACAATTTTGACAATATTTTATGTGTTTCCAAAGAATGTTTTTAGAAATATATTGCAAATACTACCTTTTCTTCCATATGGGTATGGCCAAGTGTTACCATTTTACTACACATTTAACTGAAGGTATATATATATATATCCCTTATACTTGGCTAATTAGCAAAGTATGCCCAACAAACAAATAGAGCTTTAGCTCACAATATTGCTACATATTGACTTTATGGGGCATCTTTTGTATTTTGTTCATGTCTTTGGATTAAAAGTTTGCTGATACACATGCCTTTTTCAAACATGAACAAAATTAATGATGTCAACATTTGGAGGATTGGAGATATCCAAGTGTTGCCCATACAGAGGGCACCTTCCGGATTCGAACTTACAAACCTACAGCAGGAAGGCAGACTCCCTAATCATTGTGCTATTTCTCAGTGAGCGTTGGGTGTTTTCCTCATGCCGTCAAAATGCTCACATGGGAACAGGGGCCATTGAACTGAATAGGATTGGATTTTTTGCCTGTTTTGGGAGCTGATCCTTGAGCTGGACAAATCCCCCTCAAACGCCCCCAAACGGGCTACGTTCACATGTACGTGTTTGTGGTCTGTTTTTGGGGCTTTTGTAGGTGATTTCATATAACAATGCCTGCCCAAAAAATGCATGTCAAAACGCCTGTGAAAACGCCAGCCAAAATGCACATAAGAACGCCTGATATAATTGCCACGCCAAATTTAGGGATGTTCATGAGTGATGAGTCAGATTGTTGGCTTACATATCTGTTCAATCGTCACAATCTCACTTCTCAAATCCCAAAAGGTGTGTTTCAATTGTTTCCCTAAATATATATTTCTCTCTCTCTCACGTAATTGTATATATATGTATGTATTCCTGTATCTAAACATTCTAAATAATGACTAGCAAACTTCAAGAGAGAATTTTTTCAATTCACATATACTATACACACCTACATACATTTCTATTCCTCATTTCTATTTCCCTTGTTTTGGCAACTGAGCATGCTCCAAAACACACAGGATACACACAGTTAATTTTTGGACTGGGCGTTACCATTCTGGGTGTGTTTGCTTGGATTATATATAGCTCACTCAGACATCAGGAAAGATTTGACCTACGAAGAGGTCCAATATATTTGTGTGTCACATGTTTTATGGGTAACATTTTTGGCCCTTTGTTATTTATGGAGGTGAGATTTGGCTGTGTTGTGTGTTGACTCTCTGTAAGTATTTATTGCTGTTAACATAATTCTGTCAATCTGCACATGCATCTGTTGATTATGGGCTCTTTGTCGATGTATATGGTCTAAATGTTGTACAAAGGTTGTTTTGGTTTGAAAAATACAAATGTAATAAACAGCATGTTTCCAATTTTTTTTTTAAAATGTCTTCATGTGTCTAAATAAAGTTTTCTGGTGTCCACAAATGTATGTATTTGTATTTCTTTTTCTAAGTTAAATCTGCTTAATGGTTGTGTATGTTCACTATTCGCGAATTCGCGAATATACAAAACCGCGTTCTCACATTTATACATGAAACCGGAAACGAAACTTTTGGTGCGTGCACACGTTTCCGGAAATTGTCCAGGCCCTGTCGTAAGTGTGCATCATGGCTCCTGCACTGTTTACAGCCGAAATAGTGGCATTTGTGTGTAAGGTAAGGAGGGGGTGTGAATGTGCAGGGTGCGGGATGGGGGATGGGGGATGGTGGCTGGGTGGGTCGCTTATCTAGCGGGTGTGCAAGAAACTTTTGGTCTGCTGATCTGCGCATGCACTTTCTGCCTATTAGACGTGATCTAGAAGCTTCCTGTTATAGAAACTTCCTAGATGTGAACCTGTTCCCTATATATATATATATATGTATGTATGTGTGTATATATATATATGTGTATATATGTATATATATATATATATTATATGTATGTATATATATATATATATATATTATATGTATATATATATATATATATATATATATATATATATATATATTATATGTATATATATATATATATATATATATATATATATATATATATATATATATATTATATGTATATATATATATATATATATATATATATATATATTATATGTATATATATATATATGTATATATATATATTATATGTATATATATATATATGTATATATATATATATATATATATATATATATATATATTATATATATATATATATATATATATATATATATATATATTATATGTATATATATATTATATGTATATATATATATATATATATATATATATTATATGTATATATATATATATATATATATATATATATATATATATATATATATATATATATATATATATATATATATATATATATATATATATATATATATATTATATGTATATATATATATATATATATATATATTATATGTATATATATTATATGTATATATATATATTATATGTATATATATTATATGTATATATATATATGTATGTATGTATGTGTATCTAAAAAATATATATTATACAAAATATATATATTAGACAATATATATACTATGTATATATTATATACAATATATATACATTAGATACATTATAGAATATGTTATATACCATATATTAGTGTATATAATAGGGAACAGGTTCACATCTCTGAACTTTCTATATAGATATAGATAGGCATACCCTGCTTTAAGTACTCTCACTTTATATACAATCGTGAGTAAGGACACAGCTTGTTCAGCTTGCCATGACACTGCTCACAAACCATAAGTGACAGGGATAACAAACTTAGGGAGCAACGACAGGGTACCCAGGTACCCAGGACTACACCATATCCATTTTGTGGCTGGCCAGCTTGCCTAGGTAATCTATCATGTCATAGTCCTGGATCCCCTTAACATGCTCCCACATGGTTTGGGAGTAAGGCTATGTCAATGTGGCCAAAATTTACAATGGAGCTGGTGTATTTTCATGCATCGAGAAAAGAAAAAAGGGATTGCTTCACTTTAAGTACATTTTCAGTTTCCATACATGCCCTGGTCCCATTGTGTACTTAAAGTGGGCTATGCCTGTATATAGATAGATTTGATTCGTTTCAACTTTTACACAAAATGAAACCCAATTATCTGTGACAGATTGCTCTGACGCTTTGGAATCTATCTAGATAAAGACAAATGTATTGACCCTTTTCATATATGCAAGATTAGAAACATTATATTCCCTAAATGCATAATGCCAAAAATTATTGCCTTACATACATCCATACACACTGCAAGCTCGGCCCCGTTTGTCTTGTCTGACACTCTTACCATCATAAGCTGGATCTGCACACAGCAGCTAATTGGTTCACCTGAGATGGAATCAGTGATCACAAAAATCTGGAATGGTCATGTCTTCAAAGGATTGCCTTGAACAAATCACCTCTAAAAGAAACACATGAGTGTATAATCACTTGTCTCAATGGATCACATTCCCAACACACCCATCTCACACTGCCATATGATAATGAATGGGGGTGTCCATTGCAAGTTAAATACACCCCCAGATCACATTGCTTTGTTAATTTACAGATCTAACTGGAATATGATGGCACTGCTGTGAACCACTATGCCATCAAATTCTGCTGGGGACCTTTAAAAAGGATTATGTGTGATTGTGTGGATAATTATGCCACCTTAAATTTGCATCTCCCACATACCATGTGCAACTCTTGCAGGAATTGTGAATCAAGGATAATTCAGCACAGCTTAATGAACAGACACATTGAGGAGTGTAGGAACACACCGTCAGATTACCCGATCACACTATGGGTTTTAACTCCTCCATAATTTTGCCACTTTGGAAACCAAGTGCTTACTTTATGTATACTTTTTAGACGGAACTACAATTTCTAGTAGGGTGATATCATTGCATGAGATTTTCCCTCACTTCCTGTCTTAGTGTCACCAAGACAGGAAGTGAGGGGAATATCACTGTGGGGAAATAGCTTGCAATTGTTGCCTTATAATGTCCATAGTATATATAAAAGGAAAGAATTGCTGGCTGTATCCCCACGGGAGATTCCCTCACTTCCTGTCCTGGTGACACCAAGACAGGAAGTGAAGGGAAATCTCCTGCAATGATATAACACTGTTACATGTTCTAGTTATGTAGCAAACTTAAGAATATACAAAGCAAACATCTTTTTTTTTCCATTTTGGCAAAATCATGGATTCATTAAAAAACTATCTTTGTTTGTCCCGTGGCTTGCAGGAAAAACATTTTGCCTTGATTCCACCATCAACACAGACAGGGGAAACCCTCCTGCGGAGCCATTGTGTTCTCCTGGTGCTGCCCCTGCCAGGAAAACACAGTGATTATTGCTAGTGGCTACAAGAGATGCTAGCGATAAGTGTGTGTAAAATCTGACAGACTGGTTGTACGTTGTCCTCCAGGTGATCGACCAATCAACTTGGGTACCTTCAGCCTGGCCATACACAGTTTAAATCTGCATCTCAAATGAAGCAATCCCATTTACATATAACACTCCATAAAGGAGAATTGAGGGGCTTATCAGGTCTGCGTCAAAAATTAACAGCCACACCCAATCAGACAGCTCGTGTTAAAAGGGACCTGAAAAGCAATCTGCATGGCTTGCTTTTCCAAGCATTGGCTAGTTTAGTGAGCCTGGACTAATAACAGTCACTGTAATGCTACCCATACTGCTGTCCTTTTAACATGGTGACAAAAGTTGATACCTATGCTACATGTGTGTAAAGTTACTTGCACCCTGCTAAATGGACAGCAATAAGGTTGTAAATACAGTGACTGCCTGTCCCCCCCTGATGGCGGCCCTGGGTGTGTCATGAAAGGCCAATTGAGAAAATGGCTATATCATGTAGAGGAAATCACCAGTGTGGGGCAACCTATGTCATGGAGGTAGATTTGGACATCGATGTATATGTATCACCAGAAATGGAATTCTTTGTTCTACAATATCTCAAAGACGACCTAGCATGTTATTTGAAGACTGTACTATTTTGGACATACTTGGACTCAAACATACACTGCTCTTTCCACAGCTCCTCCTCCTCTGGGGGTATGATAAAGTTTATACGCATCTTCACCAAAAGCACAAGATGATGTGTCGTCTCCGGATGAGGCTGCAGCGGAGATTTCAGTTTCTGCCTGAGATAGTGGATCTGCAGCGGGCCTGGAGTGATGCCAAAAGGCGCTCACCCAAGCTCCTGCTAAAGGCTGTGGAGCAAATCTCCGGTAAGTAAAAATATACATTACATGTGACCAGATAGGTTACAATTTTTTGGGTAGGTGGACATGTGTTTAGCTATGCAACAACACTAATACCAACACCCCCCCCCCCCTCCCTCTCGCTCCTACCTTTCCTACCTCCATCAAGTGTCTCTTCACAACCTTTAATACTACTATGTACATTCGTATTTTTTATGTTTTTTTTTTTTCTTCTGCTTCTAGCCAAAGCGGACGGACGGCACCCTCTTGTGCTTTTGGTGAAGAAGGGGAGGAGGAGGACGGCCACACTCCAATACGCAATCAGAGGCAGCGAGCCATTTGAGCAGCTGAAAATTGTGGATCGTAAGTAGAAAATAAAAATGTTAGAAATTTCTAATCTCTAATCACATTTTACAGAGCCCCCTTTACATCGGAGTCTCCAGACTTACTACACTGTAAGAGGGAAGTGTGAAGACTCTGATATAAGGAGAGTTTGGGAACCATTATTTGAGGGGGGAAGCTGGGGACTCTGGTGTAAAAGGGAACTCTGTGTTCCCCAAAGCTCCCCCATACATCTGAGCTTACAGAGACCCTCTTACACTTCCCTTCCTCAGTCCACCACAGTCAAGGGCACAACAAGTCCCACTGCAGAAGGCTACCTGCTTGGACTTGTAATCCTCTCTGTAGGGGAATGAGGAAATACTGCCTGCTATGCTAAGACTTGTAGTGCCCTCTGTTAGGGACTAAGGATTCCTCAGTCCTCAACATTCTAGGGCACTATAAGTCTCAGCATAGTGGGCTGTCATACCTCAGTCCCTCACAGCTCGGGTCAAAAACAACACAGTTAAACATCTAAAGGACAACTCCAAACAAAACTACCAATAATGGACAGAGTCCATATGCTCTATAATGTCAAAGACCCGCTACCACTCACCTTCCACCTCTGGTGCTGTCATTGTGTAGGGCAAAGGGCTCCATCTACACCATGTTTGGCTTTCATGTCAGATAGGCAGGACTTGCTCAGCTCCACTCTCTTCCTTGGCAATTGACTCTGGCGTCATTGTGGATCTTTCCTCCTCTAGAAAACCCCCAGGGGCCCTCTCCTTGTCCCCCAGCCACCCAGGGCCTTCTTCTCCTCCTCCTCCACCAACCATTTTCAGACTCTTCCAACTTCCCTGGGGCTACTCAACCACTTTGCATAGTGGACACAACAAATCTATGACCAGCCTGCAAAATATCAAGTCTGGGCCTGGTTACCTGTATGTTCCGGGTCCAGGGCGGAGCTCTCCTCCCAGAGCAACAACTGATGATAGCAGAGTGAGTTGACCGGCCAGTCACTTCCTACTGGTGCAGGTACACACCTACCGATTCCTCCACATCTTAGGATAACATGATCAGACGGCCAATCCCCAGGCAGAGAAGGAGGAGTAAGTGTCAGCGGACAACAGACACCTGGCAGACGCAGTGAAGGGACTGCAGCACACTGCTGCAACTTTTTGATCCGAGGATTGAAAGCAATCTTTTACTTGGGAGATTTCCCTGACTGCGCCCTTCGAAATGTTGGTGCTCCGCCACTGGCCGCAAGGCCCCTGTAGGTGCGAGGCCTTAGGCGCCCGCTTAATTTGCATGGTGCCCTCCTGTTTTAAAACATGGTCAATGCATCTCATTGGTGTAAGTGCACTTCTATGTTCTGAATTGTAGGGGCATTGAGTATGGTGCTAGCATGATGAGAGGTTACTGCCTATTTGTGTCCATAAATAATATATAATGTTTTTCTTTTATTTTAGAAACCAGTGATCAGGATGTGGAGGCTCAGCCTTCTCAGGCCCCCTGTAAGTAATGTGGATGTGCTGGTGTGTTGTGTATTAGGTCGAACTTGGAGGAATGATTGTTTGTTTTGTTTTCTTTTGTGGTTGATGTAACTTCAGCAAGAGAGGAGCCTCAGGCAGGGCCAAGTCGCCTGGATCCGGGCCAGGAACAAACTGTTGGCCAAGAAGAGGCCAATTGGTCCGACTCGGATGAGGACCTGGGCTCTCCTCAAAGGGGAAGTAAGTATTCTACATGTGTTTGTGTGTTCAATGTGTCCTGGTAAATATAAGGGCTGTAATATATATATTTTGACATTGGGGTTTTGTAGCAGCTGACATTGAGGATGTTTGTTGTGGAGGACTGGGGAAGAGGGGCCACTGCTTACCCAGTCCACTGTAACTACTACCTTCAATGTTTCCAGACTACTTTCTGTGTGCCTTTATCAAATAGCTTTTGTTCAAGGATTGTATTTGTGTCTTTGTGTTTCTAGGAGATACAACGCCATCCCCCCATGAAGGGACACCATCCCCCCATGTAGGGTCTCCCCCATCCTCCCCCACTCCAGGCTCCCCTGAACTAGTCTGTAAGTACCTAAAATTAGATTCTCACATGAATTGTGTGTGCTAGGATGATGTGTATCTAGGATAATCTAAGTTGGAGTCAAAGCAAGTGTAGTTTTGCTATATGTGACAGGAAGGTTGGTCATGAAACACTCTTGCTTAACCTTCATGTTTGAAAGGTGGTTTTGGGGAGCTTTACAGGACATGTTATCTTTTGTAAGTTATCTCAAGCCACCCTATTCTAAATTGGTGTTAGTTTCTCTACATTGGAAATGGTGTGCTTTGTACTTGTAAATTTTTAGGGGACATTGTAATTTAATCATGTCCTGATTTAGTCAACACTGAAAATGTGTGTTTGTCAATCTTTCATAAATACTCTTCCTCGGTAATGTACCACATTCCAGTTCACAATTTGTGTTCTTTTTGTGCAGTTTCTCCAGAGCCAGCCACGCCATCCACTTCAGGGGCCCCAAAAAAACCTGATGATGGTAAGTTGTGTGCTTTTCCAGTAATGTGTCTACTTAGTAAGTGGAGAAATGCTAACTGTGTATGTCCCCGCTCAGGCTTCAAGTTGTTCTAAAGGCAGCGGGTTCTTTATGTGAATGCATTCTATGCATTAGTATTCCAAGTGATAGGTGTGCATATTCCCCCTAAGACTTACTGGGACCATTTTTTACGGTCCAAATTTTTGCACTAATACTTGTCTGGAACAGACTCCCCCTCCTCCTTAACTGAGGTGACAGCATGCCAATATTGCCTCCTGATGCTGTCACTCCTAATCATTGAGACCATTGGAAGGGAGGGGGGCAAGGCTGGCTCACAGCCTAGTGCCTGAACAGGCACAGGGTGCTTGGCTTCATCTCATGTGCCTCCATAGCAAGCTGCCTGCTGTGGGGTCAAACAACAGGAGGGAGGTGCCTAGAGGTGTGTACAGGGGCCATGTAAAAAGGAGGATTGTTATTTCTCTTGTCCCCAAAAACCTAGAGAGTGTAAGTCTAACCTGATTAGTTTTCCGCAGCCCTCCCAAAATGATATGTTTCCAACACTTAGAACAGGCAGGGCTGAGGCACCAAAAACATCAGAAAAACACAATCAGCACAAAAGCAGGGAGTACGTATCCTTAACGCTACAAGCTTCACCCAGAAGAATGACGCTTGCACTGTACAAATCTGCATCACCACCATATCAATGTCTAAATAAAACTTTCAGGGAAATGTGGAGGGGTAATGAGTGGGTGTTAGAGCGTTTTCATGACTGCGTAACCTACAGTTAGCGTGAGTCCATTTGTTGATAAACTTTTTCTTCTCTCTTAACACAGCTGGGATGGCGGAAAGGAGATCAGGGGAGCAGACACATCTGCTCCGTCCAGAACTGGCCCTCAAAATTCCTAAGGGTGAGTCTCTACTATGTGTCAGGTTCAATCTATAGACAGTAAGAGGGAGAGAGAACGCTCCACAGATTCCAATGGTGATAGAGATAAATGTGTGCACATGTATCGTGTTGACCAATTGAACCCAAAACACCTTACATTCTTCAAAATGATTGCTTGTGTTTACATGCAGAAAAGCATTTTACTTAGCTTTGGTGGAACTGCTACTAACATTCCAAGCCATCTTATGTAACCTTTTGAACAATTTGCTGTGAAAGTTTGAGTTTAAGGTTTACAACAGCAATTTAGCATATTTGCTTCAGAGTGTTGATAAAAGCCAACCAATAGACTCCTAAGCATATTTGTTGAGGCACATTAATTACAATCCTTGTTTGGATCATTTTGCCTAAAACTAATTGTCATGTTTTTTTCTACCCAGGGCACACCCACCTCACCTACGAGGTCCTCCTGGATTATATGAGGTGGTGCGGAGACCGAATTCTCTATTTGGAACACCTTTGTGGCGTGGATCCAGACCCTAAGGAGCCATTCGTTAGGAATGTCACACCTTTAAAAAGATCCTAGTATTTTTTTTTTGTTGTTTGTTTACTTATGTTGCACGTTGCAACACAAAGAAATGTCACATTTGTAATTGTTGCCCATTATAAACAAAAATCTAACAAAAAAATCAAAAAAAGTTTAAAAAAAAACCCTTTTTTTTGGGACCCAAAAAAACAAAAAAAAAAAAAAAAGCCTTGTTTTTGGCAACCAAAAAAAATATAAAAATTTAAAAAAAACCCTTTTTTTGGGACCCAAAAAAACAAAAAAAAAAAAAAAAGCCTTGTTTTTGGCAACCAAAAAAAATATAAAAATTTAACAAAAAACCCTTTTTTGGGACCCAAAAAAACAAAAAAAAACAAAAAAAGCCTTGTTTTTGGCAACCAAAAAAAATATAAAAATTTAAAAAAAACCCTTTTTTTGGGACCCAAAAAAACAAAAAAAAAAAAAAAAAGCCTTGTTTTTGGCAAACCAAAAAAAATATAAAAATTTAACAAAAAACCCTTTTTTTGGGACCCAAAAAAACAAAAAAAAACAAAAAAAGCCTTGTTTTTGGCAACCAAAAAAAATATAAAAATTTAAAAAAAACCCTTTTTTTGGGACCCAAAAAAACAAAAAAAAAAAAAAAAGCCTTGTTTTTGGCAAACCAAAAAAAAAATGTTTACAAAAAAGCCTTGTTGTTTTTGGCAACGGAAAAAACCAAAAATGTATACAAAAAAGCCTTGTTGTTTTTGGTAACAAACTAAACCAAAAATGTTTACAAAAAAGCCTTGTTGTTTTTGGTAACAAACTAAACCAAAAATGTTTACAAAAAAGCCTTGTTGTTTTTGGTAACAAACTAAACCAAAAATGTTTACAAAAAAGCCTTGTTGTTTTTGGCAACGGAAAAAACCAAAAATGTTTACAAAAAAGCCTTGTTGTTTTTGGTAACAAATTAAACCAAAAATGTTTACAAAAAAGCCTTGTTGTTTTTGGTAACAAACTAAACCAAAAATGTTTACAAAAAAGCCTTGTTGTTTTTGGTAACAAACTAAACCAAAAATGTTTACAAAAAAGCCTTGTTGTTTTTGGTAACAAACTAAACCAAAAATGTTTACAAAAAAAGCCTTGTTGTTTTTGGTAACAAACTAAACCAAAAATGTTTACAAAAAAGCCTTGTTGTTTTTGGCAACGGAAAAAACCAAAAATGTTTACAAAAAAGCCTTGTTGTTTTTGGTAACAAACTAAACCAAAAATGTTTACAAAAAAGCCTTGTTGTTTTTGGTAACAAACTAAACCAAAAATGTTTACAAAAAAGCCTTGTTGTTTTTGGTAACAAACTAAACCAAAAATGTTTACAAAAAAGCCTTGTTGTTTTTGGTAACAAACTAAACCAAAAATGTTTACAAAAAAGCCTTGTTGTTTTTGGTAACAAACTAAACCAAAAATGTTTACAAAAAAGCCTTGTTGTTTTTGGTAACAAACTAAACCAAAAATGTTTACAAAAAAGCCTTGTTGTTTTTGGCAACGGAAAAAAACAAAAATGTTTACAAAAAAGCCTTGTTGTTTTTATGGCAACCGACAAAACCACAAATGTTTACAAATAAGCCTTGTTGTTTTTATGGCAACCGACAAAACCACAAATGTTTACAAATAAGCCTTGTTGTTTTTATGGCAACGGAAAAAACCACAAATGTTTACAAAAAAGAATTGTTTTTGTGAAAACCTTCCAAAAAATGATGTCAAAACATAAAAAATGTTTAAAATGTTTATCTAAATTAAATTTAAGTATGTTGCTCTTTGCAACACAAATGTTACATTGGCAATTTAGTTCATTCTATTATATATTGTAATATATTTTTTGTACGCTACAGTTGGTAGACACCCACATGTGTTATTAAAACATTTATTTTATTACCCAAGTTTTCTTTTTGGTGTACACATCGAATGTCTTTTGTGTTGTATTTGTTTACTTGAGTGGTGTGGTCTGTAATTGTTAGTATGTTGGCTTTGGTTTATGTTAGCCTTGAGACTTGTTTTGAAGCTACATTTGAAGGGAGACCTTTTCTTGGGTCGTTATGTGAACATTGAGTTATCTAAATTTACATGAAATCATATGTTTGGAGATAGAGAAGCACGTGTGTATAAATGCCTACATTAACCAGGGCCATTACTTGGCCACCAACACTCCTAAAAAACCAAAGAGCAAACACAAACTAATCATTTTGCATAAAATTTTATTTCATCCCCAAAAGAAGCACTATAATAAATCATATTGTGCCACCCTCAAATTAAAAAAAAAAATGGCCCCAAAAATTGGCCAATGTAAATCATTAACAAAACTAAACCAAATTAAACAAAAAAACAAAAAATCAAGTTGGTGGTCGTGCCTGAAGCAGTGTGGTGAGCATTGTTAAGTTTCCTGCCATCAAATGGTGTGCCAAGAGTTCCATCTGGTCTGGGGTTAACTGTAGAGTTGTGCTCAAGTGGCCCATTAGGATCATATCTTCTGTCTGAGGCTGCTGATGATGCAGGGTGTTGAACGTTGGAAATGTCCCAGACAGAAGATGTTCGGCCAATAGTGTCATCTGCTCTGGGGTCAGCCTAAGCATTTGGGCAACGTGTGCCATTACCATGAGATGGGATCGTTGCTGCTCCAAGGCTATTTGATGCTGCTGGTGGTGCAAGGGTTGTGAAGATGTGTGGGGAGTGGTGGTTGATTGTTTGTTGTGGTCCACGGTGCGGGGGCAAACGACATGTCGCATTGGTGACAAAAAAGAAGAACGGCCTGGGGAGGAGTGAAGTGATAAAGGTGTGGAGGGAATGTAGTCAGGTGGAAGGGGTACTGTGGAACCAGTGCGCATTGAGGTTGTGCAGGAGGATTGCTCATTGAGGGGTGTGGGAGTCCGAACGGAGTGTGAAGTGCTAGGAGTGGCTACAGGAGGAATTGTCCCATCCCCAGCTGCCTGACAAGTGGCCAACACTGGCATTACCCTCCCACTACCACAACCTGCAGTGGCAGGTGAGTGAGATGTTTGGGAGGGCTCTGCCAATGGGGCATCTTCAGATCCAAACAGGCATTGGCGTGTGGCCAGCACCTGAGTGTCAACACTTTGCCGATCCCGTTGATGCTGGTCTGCTAAACTTACCAAGCTGTTACGCATATCCTGTTGAACCTGTAACATATCCTGGTGAACCTGTACCATTGTTGCTACAGATTCCTGTATGAGCCCGAGCAGACGTACTGCCTCAGTAGATTGCTGAGTACGCCTCCTTAACTCATTTTGGACCTGATACTCATCAAGCAGCCTCTCGGCTACATCCAGCATAGATGGACGAAGTTGGGTAGGTGACAATCCCTCTGCATCTAAGGCTACCTGAAAGCAGAAGAAATAGACCAAATCATTATCAAACATCATGACTAAATATTTCAGATTAGTTTGACAACTTAACACCCCAAGCAGAACGTTGAAAAGTTTGATGTGCTTCTAATGAGTACTTGTTCATTGTAAGATTATCCAAGCTAGCAACACTTCTGATAATGGGTACATATTATATTGGTGTGACTAATATGACAAAGGCAAAAAAGATTCAACATGAAGGTGTTCCCAATTAACCCTGGTGTGGTAGGTTGTTTATGCTTTTGGTAAATCTGTTACTACACCAATGACTTTATACATCTACGTATGTTGTCTAAAATCTTGCCATCAATCGGCTACAGGACAACCCAACCAAACGATACCCATGAATTTGGACCTGGAAAATCAAAGACGGGCCGGACTTTAAAGATCCTGGATGTTTTTGGAACATTAGTGGCACACCAAATTATAACATAATTCCCTGATGTTCAAGATAGAACTCTTGTTGTGCTGGTGCATCGTCAGAATGTCATAGCACTAATTTAACACACACAATGTAAGCCACATCTAGTCCAAAATCAATGCTACCATTGAAATGTTACATGTGCACCTTGTTCCCTTATATCACATACCACAGCACTGGATGCAGAATCGTCGCCAGCTCCTGATCCAACTCCAGCTGCAACGTCAAGAGGGGCCTGATGTTCTTTTAAAAACAAAAAAAAAAAAACATGTTTAGTACATAACCTTAGTCAGTAATGATTATGGCCAGATTGCCCTCCTAGCTTCATGAATGAAGCATTGAGGCCAAACATTCAAAAGTGCTTTCCTGGGCTCATAGGACACTTGCTAAACCCTCCCAAAGGTTAAGAAGGCTTGGTCTGCCTACTAATAACGGCACCCATTAATGCTGTCAACTGTGTTTTGCAGGGTAAACATCTAAAAGGCAACACTCTTTCCTAAGAAAAAACATGTGTGTTAATGGGGTTAATAAGATTCAAAAAAACATTATTTGACTAGACATACCAACACCTTCCTCCAGGCCTAGCTGCACTGGGTGTGTTCCCTGCTGCGGATCTTCTGTAAAGGACATAGCAATATGAGCTATCTTGGAAAAAAAAAACATCTACATTGTTTGGCACAGTATGATATTGGACCTACCAGGAGGAGGGTCAGCACTGATGTCAACACCTGTGAGTCCGTCTGGTTCGCCAAGCTGCATGGGCTGTGGAGGGGCTGAGATCCGTGCTACAGATGAACAAATTGCAGGTTGGGGAAAACAAAAAAAGGACAATTGGAAGGGCAAGTATCACATTCTCTTAATGTCACACATAGGATAGTAGTTAATCTTTTCCAAACAACTCACACAATTGACATCCAAGATAATATCCTACCTCGGTGCAAAGCATCCGAATCTAAGTCCTCTCTGGGAAAGATGGTATCGGGTCCTATGATGTTCAAGAAAGGTAATTGATAATCCCAGAGAGAACTTCGTGCACGTTCATCCAGCCGACCTTGACGGTCATAAAGACCCTCCGCAGCCCATGCAATTAGCTTCTTCCGAACGGACCCACAGATGTCGTTGACCTTCTTCCGCACACTGTCACGGTGGTGAGGTGCTTCACCCAGTGCATTTACAGCATCCCGGATTTCATCCCACAATCTGTTCTTCTCTGTTACTGAGTAAGACGCGGCCCTGGTCCCATGTATCGCCTGATATCTGGCCATATAGGCGTGGACCAGGGCACAGCACTGATTGTGGGTGAAACGGGGAAGCCGGGGTAATGTGGACAAGCTGACTCTGGTGGACGGACCCGCTCCAGGACTACTGTCAGAAGAGCCAGCTTGTCCACTTGGTGTGTTAACACCTCCCCCGGCTTCCTCCTCCGGGATGGGGATGGTGGACTCCCTCATGGATACAGCTGGAGCCTCCCTCACACCAGAGCCAGACGATCTGCCCACCCTGCCCCCCCTGCCCCCCCTGCCCCCCCTGGCCCCCCTGGCCCCCCTGGCCACCCTGCCCCTTCTCATCCTTCCAGTGGGTGGGGCCATGGGAGCACGAGGTGGGCAGAGAATCTGGCTGTCCAGCAGCAGCAAAGAGCCCCAAACTCCTAAATCTGAAATGACAAAAGAGAAAACAGAAAAAACAGGATTTGCAGATTGCTCTTCATATACAGTATAATTAGTGAACAGTTACAGAACACACTTACCTAATGGCACAAACAGACTTGGTCGTGGTGGTGGTGGTAGTAGTGGGCAAAGAGCAGAAGAGGCTGCAAAGAAAAGGAAAAAAAAAAACACATAAGAAAACGCATATGGGTACAAATCACACGAGGCCCTCCAAACACTTACCTAATGGCACAAACACGGTGGTGGTGGTGGTGGTGGCAAAAAAAGCAGAAGAGGTTGCAAAGAAATGTAAAAAAAAAACACATAAGAAAACGCATAGGGGTACAAATCACACGAGGCCCTCCAAACACTTACCTAATGGCACAAACACAGTGGTGGTGGTGGTGGTGGTGGTGGTGGTGGTGGTGGTGGTGGTGGCAAAGAGCAGAAGAGGCTGCAAAGAAATGGAAAAAAAAAACACATAAGAAAACTCATAGGGGTACAAATCACACGAGGCCCTCCAAACACTTACCTAATGGCACAAACACAGTGGTGGTGGTGGTGGTGGTGGTGGTGGTGGCAAAGAGCAGAAGAGGCTGCAAAGAAATGGAAAAAAAAAACACATAAGAAAACGCATAGGGGTACAAATCACACGAGGCCCTCCAAACACTTACCTAATGGCACAAACACAGTGGTGGTGGTGGTGGTGGTGGTGGTGGTGGTGGTGGTGGCAAAGAGCAGAAGAGGCTGCAAAGAAATGGAAAAAAAAAACACATAAGAAAACGCATAGGGGTACAAATCACACGAGGCCCTCCAAACACTTACCTAATGGCACAAACACAGTGGTGGTGGTGGTGGTGGTGGTGGTGGTGGTGGTGGTGGTGGCAAAGAGCAGAAGAGGCTGCAAAGAAATGGAAAAAAAAAACACATAAGAAAACTCATAGGGGTACAAATCACACGAGGCCCTCCAAACACTTACCTAATGGCACAAACACAGTGGTGGTGGTGGTGGTGGTGGTGGTGGTGGTGGTGGTGGTGGTGGCAAAGAGCAGAAGAGGCTGCAAAGAAATGGAAAAAAAAAACACATAAGAAAACGCATAGGGGTACAAATCACACGAGGCCCTCCAAACACTTACCTAATGGCACAAACACAGTGGTGGTGGTGGTGGTGGTGGTGGTGGTGGCAAAGAGCAGAAGAGGCTGCAAAGAAATGGGAAAAAAAAACACATAAGAAAACGCATAGGGGTACAAATCACACGAGGCCCTCCAAACACTTACCTAATGGCACAAACACAGTGGTGGTGGTGGTGGTGGTGGTGGTGGTGGTGGCAAAGAGCAGAAGAGGCTGCAAAGAAATGGAAAAAAAAAACACATAAGAAAACTCATAGGGGTACAAATCACACGAGGCCCTCCAAACACTTACCTAATGGCACAAACACAGTGGTGGTGGTGGTGGTGGTGGTGGCAAAGAGCAGAAGAGGCTGCAAAGAAATGGAAAAAAAAAACACATAAGAAAACGCATAGGGGTACAAATCACACGAGGCCCTCCAAACACTTACCTAATGGCACAAACACAGTGGTGGTGGTGGTGGTGGTGGTGGTGGTGGTGGTGGTGGCAAAAAGCAGAAGAGGCTGCAAAGAAATGGAAAAAAAAAACACATAAGAAAACGCATAGGGGTACAAATCACACGAGGCCCTCCAAACACTTACCTAATGGCACAAACACAGTGGTGGTGGTGGTGGTGGTGGTGGTGGTGGTGGTGGCAAAGAGCAGAAGAGGCTGCAAAGAAATGGAAAAAAAAAACACATAAGAAAACGCATAGGGGTACAAATCACACGAGGCCCTCCAAACACTTACCTAATGGCACAAACACAGTGGTGGTGGTGGTGGTGGTGGTGGTGGTGGCAAAGAGCAGAAGAGGCTGCAAAGAAATGGAAAAAAAAAACACATAAGAAAACGCATAGGGGTACAAATCACACGAGGCCCTCCAAACACTTACCTAATGGCACAAACACAGTGGTGGTGGTGGTGGTGGTGGTGGTGGTGGTGGCAAAGAGCAGAAGAGGCTGCAAAGAAATGGAAAAAAAAAAACACATAAGAAAACTCATAGGGGTACAAATCACACGAGGCCCTCCAAACACTTACCTAATGGCACAAACACAGTGGTGGTGGTGGTGGTGGTGGTGGTGGTGGTGGTGGCAAAGAGCAGAAGAGGTTGCAAAGAAATGTAAAAAAAAAACACATAAGAAAACTCATAGGGGTACAAATCACACGAGGCCCTCCAAACACTTACCTAATGGCACAAACACAGTGGTGGTGGTGGTGGTGGTGGTGGTGGTGGTGGTGGCAAAGAGCAGAAGAGGCTGCAAAGAAATGGAAAAAAAAAACACATAAGAAAACTCATAGGGGTACAAATCACACGAGGCCCTCCAAACACTTACCTAATGGCACAAACACAGTGGTGGTGGTGGTGGTGGTGTAATCCTTTATAGGCAAAAGGAGGCTGCAAACATTAAACATACATGAGAAATCGCATGACCTACATACGTGCACATAATAAATTACAGTTATCAGGAAAGCAAAAATGGTGTCTTTGGAAGCTGGGAAGGTAAGGGGGCAGGTTTAGATGCCAAATCTAGACTGCACACCTTTAACAAACATGAGAAAACACATGTCCAAACCACATGCACATGGGGCCAACTGCCAATGATTAAAAGACACTTGAGGGGTTCCCAAGCTATTGTGGGTTGGAGGGGATTCACCATAGACAACTTAAGCACACCCAAGATAAGTACAAATTGTCTCCTTCCTTTTTTTTGGGAGAGAGAGATACAATTGTCTTACCTCCAGATAATGTAGGTTGTGGGTCACAGGGTCTTGCTAGCACATAAGAAACATCGATCTATAACATCCAGCAGCCATATTGGCCATGTGCTCCTTTTATAGCTGGCTCACAGGTGTGATAATTAGCGGCCGTTTCTATATATATCTGCGCATTCGCGAATTTGCGCGTTCAAAATGGAGGACGATATCCCAGACGCATTAGATGGTGCAATGCTGGCATTTATTGGTGCCTTGTTTGAGGAGGCCCTGGCACAGGAGGCAGCAGAAGGTGGGGAAGCTGCAGCAGCAGCAGCAGCAGCACCTCCAGCAGCAGCACCTCCAGTCCGTGTGCCCTTACCTCGCCAGCCACGCATTTTTGCTCCAAGGATCTATTTGGACAAGCTGCGGGATTCTGATGTCAGGAGGAAGTTCCGGCTCGAGCGAGGAACTATTCTACACCTCTACCAGCTCATAGCAGAGAAAATTGACCCGGACACACAGCGCGGCCATGCGGTGCCCAGCATGGCCAGATTGCTGGCCACTTTGTATATTTTAGGGCGTGGCAGCTTCCAAGCCACTTCGGGAAGTATCATGGGCATTAGCCAGCCCACAGTTTCAAGGGTGTTCATGTTGGTCATTAATGCCATAGTGGATATAGTGCCCAATTTTATCCACTGGCCACAGAATGAAAATGAGTGGAATGAAGTCAAGTTGGGTTTCTACCGGCGGGCACACATGCCGCAAATCCTAGGGGCAATCGATGGCACCCACATAGCCATTAGGCCCCCAAGGAGCCACGAAAGTGAATACCGGAACCGCAAGCAGTACCACTCCGTGAACGTCCAATTAGTGTGTGACGCCAAACAGCGCATCATGAGTGTCAACACTGGTCACCCAGGGTCGTGCCATGATTCCAGTATGTTAAGAACAAGTACTCTGTACGAGGTGTTTGAAAGTGGACAAATGCCCGAAGGGTGGCTTATTGGTAAAGTATTTTGTCTTAACAACATAAACTGTAAGATTACATAGACATAGGAATAAGCTACATCGGTGTACACCCTGATTTAAGCAAAGCCTACCTAAAATGGATGTGTTAGGAGTTGTCAGGCTGTTCACACACAACCAGATCAGCAGCTTAGCAGCTCACAAAAGAAAGATTTGCAAAGTTGTCTTTGAGTCCAATGAAGGTGGTTAACCAATGTGTAAATGGTGTCCTCTAGCCACCCAAAGAAAACCGACAAATGATTCCAATGGTATTGCCATATCCCCAAAGTACTTTGCATAAGTGAGTCAATATTGGTTTCCTCACTCTAGTTGCAGATATATTCCAGAAGTAAGACCTAGGCTAATGTAATAGGAACAAAATAGGGGCCAAGTTGTAACTTGCAAGAGAAACCCACCACTTTGTGTGTCCTTTTTCCCATTTGTATTAGTGATTTAGGCAGTTAAACAGAGTTGAGATGTTTCATATGATTTTTTGCAAACAGACGAGCAGGTTGTTTAGTAAAATGCCTAATTGTCTCCCATTTTGAGGAGTCATCTAAAGTCACATGATATGAATAACTAATGTATATTTTTCTTATTTTTCAGGGGATGCTGGTTACCCGCAGCTGACGTGGCTGATGGCTCCAATCAGGTACCCCCAGGGCCCAGCAGAGAGGAATTACAACAGGGCCTTGCGGAGAAGCCGGAGTATCATTGAGTTGACCATAGGTCTTCTCAAGTCCCGGTTTCTCTGCTTGGCCCGGCCTGGGGGTGAACTCCTGTACTCTCCTACAAAGGCTTCCAAGATCATCCTGGCGTGCTGCGTGTTGCACAACATGTGCGTTGCCCGGGATGATTCTTGGGAGCTGACGGAGGAGAGGGAGCCAGAGGTCCGTCAGCCGGCGGCCCCCAGGCGGCGGAGCACCGCTGCCGGTATGGCCACCCGGAATACCCTGGTTGCTAGCCACTTTACATGTAAGTACTGTAACCGGTCAAGATAGGGCATGTGTATTAATTAGCTAGTTAGCAGAGGTGCCACTCACAGGGAGACAGAGGGTGATTATCATCTGCCAATGACACTTGCCATTGTAGATAAAGTGTAGTCAACATTGGTAAAATTGTGTTACTTGAGCAAAAACATGCACCTCTAACCATAAACATGTTGGTATTGTGAATAGTGTAAAGGGCTGAGAAGAGCTGGCAGGTGTTTATTTGTGTCTATGCCACCTGTGTAGTTATTGATAACATGAACGGCTGCTTGGTATCTTATGGTGTTGTAATTTTCCAGAACATCAACATCTTGGAATCATGGCACGTACCATGGGAAGCCTGTGGTGATGGGCTGTCTGGCGTCACAGGTGTGTATTCAAATGTTTACATTAATGATTTCTGGTTTGTGTAAGTTGGCATAAAATGTGTTATTTCACTCGTGATGTCGAAATTAAATGAAGTTCAGAATGAAGCAAACAGGCATTAAGATGTGATTTTCATTATGAAATGTCTTATCCTTTGTTTTATTTTTCCAGGAGTGGTACTGCTTGCGGGTGTAGGTGGTAGAAACCCACCTTGATGGACTCCACTCATTTTCTTTTGTGGTCAGTGGATATTTGGTAAGGCACATGGCCAATGACCAACATGAACACCCTGGAACTTCGAAAGTGGCTTGGAAGCTGCCCAGCAACCTTGCCATGCCTGTCCCCTATGAGCTGGTAGAGGTGCAGAATGGATTCTGAACTCTGCCGGAAGTTGTGGAAGACATCAGAATCCCGTAGCCATGGAGCAAAGATCGTGGTCTGGCGCTGTAAAGGCACACGGACTGGAGAGTGACAATATTCTTTTGCTGCATCCCTCCTTCTGCTGTCATTCTCAAATAAATAAATACATTAGAATTGAACATGTGTTTTTTTGTTTTGTGTGGGTGCCTACAGACAAAAGGGCCATCCACACTGTAAGATTTAGAGAAGACTTTATCCTTCCGATTGACATTTTCTATGTAGTGCAAGGGCCTGCCTGATTGCATCCAAATTGAAAGTGTTGAGGTTTGAGCTTCTATTATATGGTTTGGTTAAGTCTACAGGAAAAAGTCTAGACAAATTGTTAGTGTATGGCCCATTAAGCTGCCAAGGCCGGAGTTTTGCACTTTGCATGCTGCTTGTACTGGTGATGTGAGGGGTTGTAATGTAGAGTAGGGATGTGACAGTGTTGTGTTGAGGTGTGAGGCAAATGTAGTGTTGGACTATGAGGGTCTGTGTTGTTGAAATATGGAGAGAGTCCAATATCAGACACCTATGTTTATTGGTCAAGAAATTGTAAGAACCATGGTAAATATGTAAAGAATTGCATCTCGATAAAACTAGGACCACACTCATAAAATCAAAATTGTGTTGTTTCCATTGATGTGCTTGAAATTTGGGTAGGACACCCCCCTCCCCCCCCAAATTCAAGATAGTTTAAAAAAACTGTTTAAAAAAATGAGAGTGAAAAGAGATCCCAAGTGTAGTGATGTGATTTGAACCCATGACGTTGTGAACTGCAGTGAAGTTGCAAAGCACTTAGCTATTGTGCAGAATAAAGCTGTATGGTGGAAAAAATGGAGTGTGTTAAGGCTAAAAAGCACATATAGCTAAAGAACTAAACATTGTATGGAATGTGGGAAGAAGACCATGGTAAAATTGTGAGGTTTCATCTTGCCCTGAAGTAGGGTAGGGGTTTGGTCACTTGCCTTTGGTACTTTCCTTCATAAGATCGATTCGACACACAGACAAGATCAAAAAAACACTTAAAATGGTGTAAGCTTGCAAGCGCTTCTGAGTGTAACATTATTTAGCAATATATATGATGTAATCCGTTACATTTTAGCAATATAAACAAAAAAAGAAAATAAAAAAAGTAGGTGGAGATGGTAAGCCTCGAACCTACAGCAGAGGGAGATGAATTACAGACATGTGATGTGTGCACTAATCCACTAGCCCACATCGCTATGTGAAACTGCTATAAGCACGAAGACATAAGTTTGCGAATTGGCGAAGCCGCGATCGTAAGTGAATCCCGCTGACGGCGGAATTCATTATTGCTGTTTTACTCGCCAATTCGCCGCAGCGCCAGTTAATTGATTTGAACGCGGCGAAACTGAAACACGTCATAGAGGTTTGAAGCTGCAGTTTCTTTAAATCCGGCCCCCCATGTCAGACAGACATTGCTTTTCTAACCTCCTCTTCAAAAAGCACCAATGTGAGGGGGAATTAATTATTTTACAGTATTTAGGGTAAAAAAATAATTTTTCAGTTTTTCATTCAAATGTTTTTTTTTTTTTTATTCCATAGCGGAATTGAACAACAGTATTCAACCTGGCTGTTAGGCGTGCGGTTCTGCACATTTCATGCAACCTCAGTGCATATGTGTGTGCTTAATCTGCATTTAAAAAAGAAAAAACATTTTTTCCTTCATATTTAACCTTAAAGACTGTATGTCTGACAGAAATTGCTTTTCTAACCTCCTCTTCAAAAAGCACCAATGTGAGGGGAAAATTGTTATTTTACAGTTTTTAGGGTAAAGAAATTATTTTTCACTTTTTCATTCATAAACTACAGTGAGATACACCCATTGCATTCTGTTGTATTGCGCCGTGCAATAAAAAAAACTATTTAGGGGACAAAAGAGTTTATTGCTGCCCTGTCTGCATATGTTACAGTGACATACACCCATTGCATACTGTTCTATTGCGCCGTGCAATAAAAAAACTATTTAGGGGACAAAAGAGTTTATTGCAGCCCTGTCAGCATATGTTACAGTGACATACACCCATTGCGTACTGTTCTATTGTGCCGTGCAATAAAAAAAACTATTTAGAGTTTATTGCTGCCCTGTCCACATATGTTGCAGTGACATACACCCATTGCGTACTGTTCTATTGTGCCGTGCAATAAAAAAAACTATTTAGGGGACAAAAGAGTTTATTGCTGCCCTGTCCACATATGTTGCAGTGACATACACCCATTGCGTACTGTTCTATTGTGCCGTGCAATAAAAAAACTATTTAGGGGACAAAAGAGTTTATTGCTGCCCTGTCCGCATATGTTTTAGTGACATACACCCATTACATACTGTTCTATTGGGCCGTGCAATAAAAAAAAACTATTTAGGGGACAAAAGAGTTTATTGCTGCCTTGTCCGCATATGTTACAGTGACATACACCCATTGCATACTGTTCTATTGCACCGTGCAATAAAAGAAACTATTTAAGGGACCAAAAAAGTTGATTGCGGCCCTGTCTGCATATGTTACAGTTAGATACACCCATTGCGTACTGTTGAATTGCGCCTTGCAATAAAAAAACTATTTAGGGGACCAAAAAAGTATATTGCAGCCCTGTCTACATATGTTACAGTGAGATACACCCATTGCATACTGTTCTATTGCACCATGCAATAAAAAAACTATTTAGGGGACAAAAAAGTTGATTGCGGCTCTGTCTGCATATGTTACAGTGAGATACACCCATTGCGTACTGTTGTATTACGCCTTGCAATAAAAAAAATATTTAGGGGACCAAAAAAGTTGATTGCGGCCCTGTCTGCATATGTTACAGTGAGATACACCCATTGCGTACTGTTGTATTGCGCCTTGCAATAAAAAAACTATTTAGGGGACCAAAAAAGTGGATTGCGG
This sequence comes from Pelophylax lessonae, assembly GCF_965119305.1. Lineage (NCBI taxonomy): Eukaryota > Metazoa > Chordata > Amphibia > Anura > Ranidae > Pelophylax > Pelophylax lessonae. The sequence goes on from NC_138770.1 coordinate 387,684,793, forward strand.
CCCTGTCTGCATATGTTACAGTTAGATACACCCATTGCGTATTGTTGAATTGCGCCTTGCAATAAAAAATGTATTTAGGGGACCAAAAAGGTTGATTGCGGCCCTGTCTGCATATGTTACAGTGAGATACACCCATTGCGTACTGTGGAATTGCGACTTGCAATAAAAAAACTATTTAGGGGACCAAAAAAGTTGATTGCGGCCCTGTCTGCATATGTTACAGTGAGATACACCCATTGCGTACTGTTGTATTGCGCCTTTGAATAAAAAATCTATTTAGGGGTCCAAAAAAGTTGATTGCGGCCCTGTCTGCATATGTTACAGTGAGATACACCCATTGTGTACTGTTGAATTGCGCCTTGCAATAAAAAAAACTATTTAGGGGACCAAAAAAGTTGATTGCGGCCCTGTCTGAAAATGTTACAGTGAGATCCACCCATTGTGTACTGTTGTATTGTGCCTTGCAATAAAAAAAAACTATTTAGGGTACAAAAGAGTTTATTGCTGCCCTGTCCGCATATGTTACAGTGACATACACCCATTGCATACTGTTGTATTGCGCCTTGCAATAAAAAAAACTATTTAGGGGACCCAAAAAGTTGATTGCGGCCCTGTCTGCATATGTTACAGTAAGATACACCCATTGCGTACTGTTGAATTGCGCCTTGCAATAAAAAAACTATTTAGGGGACCAAAAAAATTGATTGCGGCCCTGTCTGCATATGTTACAGTGACATACCCTATTGCGTACTGTTCTATTGTGCCGTGCAATAAAAAAAACTATTTAGGGGACAAAAGAGTTTATTGCTGCCCTGTCCACATATGTTGCAGTGACATACACCCATTGCGTACTGTTTTATTGTGCCATGCAATAAAAAAAACTATTTAGGGGACAAAAGAGTTTATTGCTGCCCTGTCCGCATATGTTTTAGTGACATACACCCATTACATACTGTTCTATTGGGCCGTGCAATAAAAAAACTATTTAGGGGACAAAAGAGTTTATTGCTGCATTGTCCGCATATGTTACAGTGACATACACCCATTGCATACTGTTCTATTGCACCGTGCAATAAAAAAAACTATTTAGGGGACCAAAAAAGTTGATTGCGGCCCTGTCTGCATATGTTACAGTTAGATACACCCATTGCGTACTGTTAAATTGCACCTTGCAATAAAAAAAACTATTTAGGGGACCAAAAAAGTATATCGCGGCCCTGTCTGCATATGTTACAGTGAGATACACCCATTGCATACTGTTCTATTGCACCATGCAATAAAAAAAAACTATTTAGGGGACCAAAAAAGTTGATTGCGGCCCTGTCTGCATATGTTACAGTGAGATACACCCATTGTGTACTGTTGAATTGCGCCTTGCAATAAAAAAAACTATTTAGGGGACCAAAAAAGTTGATTGCGGCCCTGTCTGAAAATGTTACAGTGAGATACACCCATTGTGTACTGTTGTATTGTGCCTTGCAATAAAAAAAAACTATTTAGGGTACAAAAGAGTTTATTGCTGCCCTGTCCGCATATGTTACAGTGACATACACCCATTGCATACTGTTGTATTGCGCCTTGCAATAAAAAAAACTATTTAGGGGACCAAAAAAGTTGATTGCGGCCCTGTCTGCATATGTTACAGTGAGATACACCCATTGCATACTGTTGAATTGCGCCTTGCAATAAAAAAACTATTTAGGGGACCAAAAAAATGGATTGCGGCCCTGTCTGCATATGTTACAGTGACATACACCCATTGCGTACTGTTCTATTGTGCCGTGCAATAAAAAAAACTATTTAGGGGACAAAAGAGTTTATTGCTGCCCTGTCCACATATGTTGCAGTGACATACACCCATTGCGTATTGTTGAATTGCGCCTTGCAATAAAAAATGTATTTAGGGGACCAAAAAGGTTGATTGCCGCCCTGTCTGCATATGTTACAGTGAGATACACCCATTGCGTACTGTTAAATTGCGCCTTGCAATAAAAAAAATATTTAGGGGACCAAAAAAGTTGATTGCGGCCCTGTCTGCATATGCTACAGTGAGATACACCCATTGCGTACTGTTGTATTGCGCCTTTGAATAAAAAATCTATTTAGGGGTCCAAAAAAGTTGATTGCGGCCCTGTCTGCATATGTTACAGTGAGATACACCCATTGTGTACTGTTGAATTGCGCCTTGCAATAAAAAAAAATATTTAGGGGACCAAAAAAGTTGATTGCGGCCGTGTCTGCATATGTTACAGTGAGATACAACCATTGCGTACTGTTGAATTGCGCCTTGCAATAAAAAAACTATTTAGGGGACCAAAAAAATTGATTGCGGCCCTGTCTGCATATGTTACAGTGACATACACCCATTGCGTACTGTTCTATTGTGCCGTGCAATAAAAAAAACTATTTAGGGGACAAAAGAGTTTATTGCTGCCCTGTCCACATATGTTGCAGTGACATACACCCATTGCGTACTGTTTTATTGCGCCATGCAATAAAAAAACTATTTAGGGGACAAAAGAGTTTATTGCTGCCCTGTCCGCATATGTTTTAGTGACATACACCCATTACATACTGTTCTATTGGGCCGTGCAATAAAAAAACTATTTAGGGGACAAAAGAGTTTATTGCTGCATTGTCCGCATATGTTACAGTGACATACACCCATTGCATACTGTTCTATTGCACCGTGCAATAAAAAAAACTATTTAGGGGACCAAAAAAGTTGTTTGCGGCCCTGTCTGCATATGTTACAGTTAGATACACCCATTGCGTACTGTTGAATTGCGCCTTGCAATAAAAAAAACTATTTAGGGGACCAAAAAAGTATATCGCGGCCCTGTCTGCATATGTTACAGTGAGATACACCCATTGCATACTGTTCTATTGCACCATGCAATAAAAAAAAACTATTTAGGGGACCAAAAAAGTTGATTGCGGCCCTGTCTGCATATGTTACAGTGAGATACACCCATTGCATACTGTTGTATTGCGCCTTGCAATAAAAAAAAATATTTAGGGGACCAAAAAAGTTGATTGCGGCCCTGTCTGCATATGTTACAGTTAGATACACCCATTGCATACTGTTGTATTGCGCCTTGCAATAAAAAAACTATTTAGGGGACCAAAAAAGTGGATTGCGGCCCTGTCTGCATATGTTACAGTTAGATACACCCATTGCGTATTGTTGAATTGCGCCTTGCAATAAAAAATGTATTTAGGGGACCAAAAAGGTTGATTGCGGCCCTGTCTGCATATGTTACAGTGAGATACACCCATTGCGTACTGTTAAATTGCGCCTTGCAATAAAAAAAATATTTAGGGGACCAAAAAAGTTGATTGCGGCCCTGTCTGCATATGCTACAGTGAGATACACCCATTGCGTACTGTTGTATTGCGCCTTTGAATAAAAAATCTATTTAGGGGTCCAAAAAAGTTGATTGCGGCCCTGTCTGCATATGTTACAGTGAGATACACCCATTGTGTACTGTTGAATTGCGCCTTGCAATAAAAAAAAATATTTAGGGGACCAAAAAAGTTGATTGCGGCCGTGTCTGCATATGTTACAGTGAGATACACCCATTGCGTACTGTTGAATTGCGCCTTGCAATAAAAAAAACTATTTAGGGGACCAAAAAAGTATATCGCGGCCCTGTCTGCATATGTTACAGTGAGATACACCCATTGCGTACTGTTGAATTGCGCCTTGCAATAAAAAAAACTATTTAGGGGACCAAAAAAGTATATCGCGGCCCTGTCTGCATATGTTACAGTGAGATACACCCATTGCATACTGTTCTATTGCACCATGCAATAAAAAAAAACTATTTAGGGGACCAAAAAAGTTGATTGCGGCCCTGTCTGCATATGTTACAGTGAGATACACCCATTGCATACTGTTGTATTGCGCCTTGCAATAAAAAAAAATATTTAGGGGACCAAAAAAGTTGATTGCGGCCCTGTCTGCATATGTTACAGTTAGATACACCCATTGCATACTGTTGTATTGCGCCTTGCAATAAAAAAACTATTTAGGGGACCAAAAAAGTGGATTGCGGCCCTGTCTGCATATGTTACAGTTAGATACACCCATTGCGTATTGTTGAATTGCGCCTTGCAATAAAAAATGTATTTAGGGGACCAAAAAGGTTGATTGCGGCCCTGTCTGCATATGTTACAGTGAGATACACCCATTGCGTACTGTTAAATTGCGCCTTGCAATAAAAAAAATATTTAGGGGACCAAAAAAGTTGATTGCGGCCCTGTCTGCATATGCTACAGTGAGATACACCCATTGCGTACTGTTGTATTGCGCCTTTGAATAAAAAATCTATTTTGGGGTCCAAAAAAGTTGATTGCGGCCATGTCTGCATATGTTACAGTGAGATACACCCATTGTGTACTGTTGAATTGCGCCTTGCAATAAAAAAAAATATTTAGGGGACCAAAAAAGTTGATTGCGGCCGTGTCTGCATATGTTACAGTGAGATACACCCATTGCGTACTGTTGAATTGCGCCTTGCAATAAAAAAACTATTTAGGGGATCAAAAAAGTTGATTGCTGCCCTGTCTGCATATGTTACAGTGAGATACACCCATTGCGTATTGTTGAATTGCGCCTTGCAATAAAAAAACTATTTAGGGGACCAAAAAAGTTGATTGCGGCCCTGTCTGAAAATGTTACAGTGAGATACACCCATTGTGTACTGTTGTACTGTGCCTTGCAATAAAAAAAAACTATTTAGGGTACAAAAGAGTTTATTGCTGCCCTGTCTGCATATGTTACAGTGAGATACACCCATTGCGTACTGTTGTATTGCGCCTTGCAATATAAAAACTATTTAGGGGACCAAAAAAGTGGATTGCGGCCCTGTCTGCATATGTTACAGTTAGATACACCCATTGCGTACTGTTGAATTGCGCCTTGCAATAAAAAATGTATTTAGGGGACCAAAAAGGTTGATTGCGGCCCTGTCTGCATATGTTACAGTGATATACACCCATTGCGTACTGTTGAATTGCGCCTTGCAATAAAAAAACTATTTAGGGGACCAAAAAAGTTGATTGCGGCCCTGTCTGCATATGTTACAGTGAGATACACCCATTGCGTACTGTTGTATTGCGCCTTTGAATAAAAAATCTATTTAGGGGTCCAAAAAAGTTGATTGCGGCCCTGTCTGCATATGTTACAGTGAGATACACCCATTGTGTACTGTTTAATTGCGCCTTGCAATAAAAAAAACTATTTAGGGGACCAAAAAAGTTGATTGCGGCCCTGTCTGAAAATGTTACAGTGAGATCCACCCATTGTGTACTGTTGTATTGTGCCTTGCAATAAAAAAAAACTATTTAGGGTACAAAAGAGTTTATTGCTGCCCTGTCCGCTTATGTTACAGTGACATACACCCATTGCATACTGTTGTATTGCGCCTTGCAATAAAAAAAACTATTTAGGGGACCAAAAAAGTTGATTGCGGCCCTGTCTGCATATGTTACAGTGAGATACACCCATTGCGTACTGTTGAATTGCGCCTTGCAATAAAAAAACTATTTAGGGGACCAAAAAAATTGATTGCGGCCCTGTCTGCATATGTTACAGTGACATACACCCATTGCGTACTGTTCTATTGTGCCGTGCAATAAAAAAAACTATTTAGGGGACAAAAGAGTTTATTGCTGCTCTGTCCACATATGTTGCAGTGACATACACCCATTGCGTACTGTTTTATTGTGCCATGCAATAAAAAAAACTATTTAGGGGACAAAAGAGTTTATTGCTGCCCTGTCCGCATATGTTTTAGTGACATACACCCATTACATACTGTTCTTTTGGGCCGTGCAATAAAAAAACTATTTAGGGGACAAAAGAGTTTATTGCTGCATTGTCCGCATATGTTACAGTGACATACACCCATTGCATACTGTTCGATTGCACCGTGCAATAAAAAAAAATATTTAGGGGACCAAAAAAGTTGATTGCGGCCCTGTCTGCATATGTTACAGTTAGATACACCCATTGCGTACTGTTGAATTGCGCCTTGCAATAAAAAAAACTATTTAGGGGACCAAAAAAGTATATCGCGGCCCTGTCTGCATATGTTACAGTGAGATACACCCATTGCATACTGTTCTATTGCACCATGCAATAAAAAAAAACTATTTAGGGGACCAAAAAAGTTGATTGCGGCCCTGTCTGCATATGTTACAGTTAGATACACCCATTGCGTACTGTTGAATTGCGCCGTGCAATAAAAAAACTATTTAGGGGATCAAAAAAGTTGATTGCTGCCCTGTCTGCATATGTTACAGTGAGATACACCCATTGCGTATTGTTGAATTGCGCCTTGCAATAAAAAAACTATTTAGGGGACCAAAAAAGTTGATTGCGGCCCTGTCTGAAAATGTTACAGTGAGATACACCCATTGTGTACTGTTGTACTGTGCCTTGCAATAAAAAAAAACTATTTAGGGTACAAAAGAGTTTATTGCTGCCCTGTCTGCATATGTTACAGTGAGATACACCCATTGCGTACTGTTGTATTGCGCCTTGCAATATAAAAACTATTTAGGGGACCAAAAAAGTGGATTGCGGCCCTGTCTGCATATGTTACAGTTAGATACACCCATTGCGTACTGTTGAATTGCGCCTTGCAATAAAAAATGTATTTAGGGGACCAAAAAGGTTGATTGCGGCCCTGTCTGCATATGTTACAGTGATATACACCCATTGCGTACTGTTGAATTGCGCCTTGCAATAAAAAAACTATTTAGGGGACCAAAAAAATTGATTGCGGCCCTGTCTGCATATGTTACAGTGACATACACCCATTGCGTACTGTTCTATTGTGCCGTGCAATAAAAAAAACTATTTAGGGGACAAAAGAATTTATTGCTGCTCTGTCCACATATGTTGCAGTGACATACACCCATTGCGTACTGTTTTATTGTGCCATGCAATAAAAAAAACTATTTAGGGGACAAAAGAGTTTATTGCTGCCCTGTCCGCATATGTTTTAGTGACATACACCCATTACATACTGTTCTTTTGGGCCGTGCAATAAAAAAACTATTTAGGGGACAAAAGAGTTTATTGCTGCATTGTCCGCATATGTTACAGTGACATACACCCATTGCATACTGTTCGATTGCACCGTGCAATAAAAAAAAATATTTAGGGGACCAAAAAAGTTGATTGCGGCCCTGTCTGCATATGTTACAGTTAGATACACCCATTGCGTACTGTTGAATTGCGCCTTGCAATAAAAAAAACTATTTAGGGGACCAAAAAAGTATATCGCGGCCCTGTCTGCATATGTTACAGTGAGATACACCCATTGCATACTGTTCTATTGCACCATGCAATAAAAAAAAACTATTTAGGGGACCAAAAAAGTTGATTGCGGCCCTGTCTGCATATGTTACAGTTAGATACACCCATTGCGTATTGTTGAATTGCGCCTTGCAATAAAAAATGTATTTAGGGGACCAAAAAGGTTGATTGCGGCCCTGTCTGCATATGTTACAGTGAGATACACCCATTGCGTACTGTTGAATTGCGCCTTGCAATAAAAAAACTATTTAGGGGACCAAAAAAGTTGATTGCGGCCCTGTCTGCATATGCTACAGTGAGATACACCCATTGCATACTGTTGTATTGCGCCTTTGAATAAAAAATCTATTTAGGGGTCCAAAAAAGTTGATTGCGGCCCTGTCTGCATATGTTACAGTGAGATACACCCATTGTGTACTGTTGAATTGCGCCTTGCAATAAAAAAAAATATTTAGGGGACCAAAAAAGTTGATTGCGGCCGTGTCTGCATATGTTACAGTGAGATACACCCATTGCGTACTGTTGAATTGCGCCTTGCAATAAAAAAACTATTTAGGGGATCAAAAAAGTTGATTGCTGCCCTGTCTGCATATGTTACAGTGAGATACACCCATTGCGTATTGTTGAATTGCGCCTTGCAATAAAAAAACTATTTAGGGGACCAAAAAAGTTGATTGCGGCCCTGTCTGAAAATGTTACAGTGAGATACACCCATTGTGTACTGTTGTACTGTGCCTTGCAATAAAAAAAAACTATTTAGGGTACAAAAGAGTTTATTGCTGCACTGTTCGCATATGTTACAGTGACATACACCCATTGCATACTGTTGTATTGCGCCTTGCAATAAAAAAACTATTTAGGGGACCAAAAAAGTTGATTGCGGCCCTGTCTGCATATGTTACAGTGAGATACACCCATTGCGTACTGTTGTATTGCGCCTTGCAATAAAAAAAACTATTTAGGGGACCAAAAAAGTTGATTGTGGCCCTGTCTGCATATGATACACCCATTGCGTATTGTTGAATAGCGCCTTGCAATTACAAATGTATTTAGGGGACCCAAAAGGTTGATTGCGGCCCTGTATGCATATGTTATAGTGAGATACACCCATTGCGTACTGTTGAATTGCGCCTTGCAATAAAAAAACTATTTAGGGGACCAAAAAAGTTGATTGCGGCCCTGTCTGCATATGTTACAGTGAGATACACCCATTGCGTACTGTTGTATTGCGCCTTGCAATAAAAAAAAACTATTTAGGGGACCAAAAAAGTTGATTGTGGCCCTGTCTGCATATGATACACCCATTGCGTATTGTTGAATAGCGCCTTGCAATTACAAATGTATTTAGGGGACCCAAAAGGTTGATTGCGGCCCTGTATGCATATGTTATAGTGAGATACACCCATTGCGTACTGTTGAATTGCGCCTTGCAATAAAAAAACTATTTAGGGGACCAAAAAAGTTGATTGCGGCCCTGTCTGCATATGTTACAGTGAGATACACCCATTGCGTACTGTTGAATTGCGCCTTGCAATAAAAAAAAACAATTTAGGGGACCAAAAAAGTTGATTGTGGCCCTGTCTGCATATGTTACAGTGAGATACACCCATTGCGTACTGTTGTATTGCGCCTTGCAATAAAAAAAACTATTTAGGGGTCCAAAAAAGTTGATTGCGGCCCTGTCTGCAAATGTTACAGTGAGATACACCCATTGCGTACTGTTGAATTGCGCCTTGCAATAAAAAAACTATTTAGGGGACCAAAAAAGTTGTTTGCGGCCCTGTCTGCATATGTTACAGGGAGATACACCCATTGCACATTGTTGAATTGCGCCTTGCAATAAAAAAAGCTATTTAGGGGATCAAAAAAGTTGATTGCTGCCCTGTCTGCATACGTTACAGTGAGATACACCCATTGCGTATTGTTGAATTGCGCCTTGCAATAAAAAAAGCTATTTAGGGGACCAAAAAAGTTGATTGCGGCCCTGTCTGCATATGTTACAGTGAGATACACCCATTGTGTACTTTTGTATTGAGCCTTGCAATACAAAAACTATTTAGGGTACAAAAGAGTTTATTGCTGCCCTGTCCGCATATGTTGCAGTGACATACACCCATTGCATACTGTTGTATTGCGCCTTGCAATAAAAAAAATATTTAGGGGACCAAAAAAGTTGAATGTGGCCTGTCTGCATATGTTACAATGAGATACACCCATTGCGCACTGTTGAATTGTGCCTTGCAATAAAAAAAAAACTATTTAGGGGACAGAAAGATATTAAATTGTGGCTTAGTCTGTATCTGTACGTGTGAGATACACCCGTTTTATACTGTTGTTCTAGTCCGCTATTGAATAAACACCCATTTAGGGAAAAAATATTAAATTGCGGCCTAGTCTGTATCTTTACGTGTGGGATACACCCGTTGTATACTGTTGTTCTAGTCCGCTATTCAATAAACACCCATTTAGGGGACCAAAAAAGTTGATTGCGGCCCTGTCTGCATCTGTTACAGGGAGATACACCCATTGCACACTGTTGAATTGCACCTTGCAATAAAAAAAGCTATATAGGGGATCAAAAAAGTTGATTGCTGCCCTGTCTGCATACGTTACAGTGAGATACACCCATTGCGTATTGTTGAATTGCGCCTTGCAATAAAAAAAGCTATTTAGGGGACCAAAAAAGTTGATTGCGGCCCTGTCTGCATATGTTACAGTGAGATACACCCATTGCGTACTGTTGAATTGCGCCTTGCAATAAAAAAAAACAATTTAGGGGACCAAAAAAGTTGATTGCGGCCCTGTCTGCATATGTTACAGTGAGATACACCCATTGTGTACTGTTGTATTGCGCCTTGCAATAAAAAAAAACTATTTAGGGTACAAAAGAGTTTATTGCTGCCCTGTCCGCATATGTTACAGTGACATACACCCATTGCATACTGTTGTATTGCGCCTTGCAATAAAAAAAAATATTTAGGGGACCATAAAATGTTGATTGCGGCCTGTCTGCATATGTTACAGTGAGATACACCCATTGCGTACTGTTGAATTGCGCCTTGCAATAAAAAAAAACTATTAAGGGGACAGAAAGATATTAAATTGTGGCTTAGTCTGTATCTGTACGTGTGAGATACACCCGTTTTATACAGTTGTTCTAGTCCGCTATTCAATAAACACCCATTTAGGGAAAAAATATTAAATTGCGGCCTAATCTGTATCTGTACGTGTGAGATACACCCGTTGTATACTGTTATTCTAGTCCGCTATTCAATAAACACCCATTTAGGGAAAAAATATGAAATTGCGGCTTAGTCTGCATATTTTACTGTGAGATACACTCATTGGATACTGTTGTTCTATTCCACTATTCAATAAACACCAATTTAGGGAAAAAAGATTACATTGCACCCTAGTCTGCATATGTTACAGCGCAACAAGGCACACAGGTCTCGCATGGAGGCCCAGTTACTGGTGGTGAAGTGGTGCTGTTCCGCAGAGCGACTCATGCGTGCGTGCTGCAGCTGAAACTCCACTATGTCCGGCTGCTGCTCACACAGTCTGGCCAGCAGGTGGAGTTCCACCCATGTGGGCACGTCACATATGAGGCGGTGAGCGGGAAGGCCAAAGTTACGCTGCAGCGTTGACAGGCGAGCAGCAGCAGGGTGAGAACGCTGAAAGTGCACACAGACGGCCCGCACTTTCTGCAGCAGCTCTGACATATCGGGGTAATTTCTAAGGAACCTCTGCACCACCAAATTCAGCACATGCGCCAGGCAAGGGATGTGTGTCAAACCGGCTAGGCCCAGAGCTGCTACGAGATTTTGCCCATTATCGCACACCACCAGGCCTGGCTTGAGGCTCACTGGCACCAACCACTCATCAGTCTGCTGTTCAATGCCCCTCCACAACAACTGCACGGTGTGTGGTTTTTCCCCCAAACAGGCAAGTTTTAAAACTGCCTGCTGTCGTTTACCCCTGGCTGTGCTGAAGTTGGTGGTGAAGGTGTTACGCTGACCTGATGAGGAGGCGGTAGAGGATAAGGAAGCAGAGTAGGAGGAGTTAGAAACAGGAGGCAAACTGAAGCGCACTGCAATCCTCGGTGGTGGAAGGACATGCGCCAAACTGCTATCCGCCTCAGGCCCAGCCGCCACGGCATTTACCCAGTGTGCTGTTAGGGAGGTATAACGTCCCTGACCATGCTTACTGGTCCATGTATCCATAGTTAGGTGGACCTTGCCACAGATGGCATTGCGCAGTGCACACCTGATTTTTTCACCCACTTGGTTGTGCATGGAAGGGATGGCTTGGCTGGAAAAGTAGTGGCGGCTGGGCACGACGTACTGTGGGACAGCTACTGACATAATGCTTTTAAAACTCTGCGCCTCCACCAGATGGAATGACAGCATTTTAAAGGCCAGGAATTTTGAAATGCTGGCATTCAGGCCCAGGGATCGCGGGTGGGTAGGGGGGGTACATCCTCTTCTGCTCCAGTGCTTGGGAGATAGAAAGCTGAATGCTTCCATGGGACATTGTGGAGATGGTTGTTGGTGACCCAGGTGGTGGTGTTGCTGGCAGATCCTCTGTTTGCGGGGTGGCAGGTGCCACTGTCACTACAGAGGTGGATGAAGAGGCCGAGACTGCAGGAGCAGAAGAGGAAGCAGAAGGAGCCAGAGACCTTTCTTGGTTTTTGAGGTGTCTACTGTCTACTCCACTGCAGCTCGTGCTTTACACTTAGATGCCTGGTCCTGCAGGTTGTGCTCAGGTTGAGAAGGTGTATGCCTCGCTTCAGGCTCTGATTGCACAGCGTGAAAACCACTCGTGTCCTGTCATCAGCACATTGTCTGAAGAACTGCCACGCTAGAGAACTCCTTTGAGCTGGCTTTGGTGTGCTCGGTCCCTTGCTGCGTCAGGCAGTAGCAGGCGTAGTGTCTAGGGCACGGCCGCTCCCCTTTTGCACCCTGCTCCCTCTTTTGCTGTGCTGGTGGCTCTGTGCGACCACCGCCTCTTCCTCCAAACTACTCAGGTCTCCTGCATGACATTCATTCCATGTGGGGTCGAGGACCTCATCATCCTCCACATCATCTTCCACGCAGTCTTTACCCCTGCAACCCTTGTCGGTCTCCACAATTCGGAATTCCGCAGCAGTTGGCACCTGTGATTCGTCATCATCGGAGACGTGCTGCGATGGCCCTCTCATGTACTCATCTTGATACATAAGTGGTTGGGCATCGGTGCACTCAATCTCTTCCACTTCTGGGGCAGGGCTATGTGGATGGCCCTGGGAAACCATGCTAACAGAGTCATCAAAAAGAAGAAGAGACTGCTGCATGATTTGGGGCTCAGACTGCTTGGCTGATTTGCAAGGGGGTGAGGTGATAGATTGATGGACATCGGCTGCAGGTGGCAACTCTGACCTTTCAGCAGAAGACTGGGTGGGAGACAATGTGAAGGAACTGGAGGCACGGTCAGCAACCCAATCTACTATTGCCTGTAATTGTTCTGGCCTCAACATTTTTAGAGGCGCATTAGGCCCTGCCAAATACTGCTGTAAGGTTTTGTCGCCTACTCGCAGCTGAGAAATGTGTTTTACTTGTGCGTGTAGCTGCCACAGATCGACCACGTCCTCTCTTTGCAACAGGAGCTCCACCAGCAGCACCACCACCCAGCACTAACATGGTGGAGGAGTATGTGTGCACAAGCCTAGACATACTGAATGACGGGTCTGTCCCCTTCAACTTCTGGGTCTCCAAATTGGGCACATGGCCTGAGCTTGCCCTTTACGCCTTGGAGGTGCTTGCCTGCCCTGAAGCCAGTGTATTATCTGAACGTTTATTTAGTATGGCTGGGGGCGTTATCACAGACAAGTGCAGCCGCCTGTCCAGAGCCAATGTGGACAAGCTCACATTCATTAAAATGAACCAGGCATGTATCCCACAGGACTTGTCTGTACCTTGTGCAGAATAGACATGTATACCGGCCTTACCCAGCCATTGTTGGATTTGATCTTTCTTACTCTTTTGGGGTGTACCCGAATTCAAACATTTTTTTTATTAAAAACCAAAACCAGTGTTGGCTACCTCGTCCTCCTCCTCCACTGCCACCGCTGCTTCCACCTACACCACCATATCCACCGCCATATCCACCGCCACCTCAACATCCTACTCCATATGGGCCTCGTCCTCCTCCTACATCATTCAAGATGATTATTTTTTATGTTTCTGTTTTTTTTGATTATTTTAAGTTATTTCCCTATCCACATTTGTTTGCAGAGCACTTGCCATGCTCTTAAGATGATTTTGCTGCCATTTGCAGCCCTCTAGCCCTTTCCATGTTTGTTTTAGAGGCATTTTAGTGTTAAAAGTTTGGGTCTCCATTGACTTCAATGGGGTTCGGGATCGGGACAAAGTTCGGGTTAAGTCCGGGTCACGAACCCAGACTTTTTTTTTAAGTTTGGTCGAACCCACCAAACCCAAACATCCAGGTGTTTGCTCAACTCTAGTATTATCTAACAACTGGAATGTATAGTAGATTTATGTCTCATAATTTAGTTTTTTGTTTTTCTCTACCTCTCTGTAATGTGGCCCCATGGGCACTTTTGTCTTTCTTTATTTGCAATTGTATACATATATTTTTATTTAGACACAGTTAGACAGGCAGTACGATAAGAAGATCAGCAAGACACAATGTTATGCAGTCCTACTTCATCTGGAAGCACAGCCTGCATGTATAATAAACACTGCTGCTACCCAGGCAGCAAGCAATTGGGCTGCAAGTTTAAAATGACTTGCTAAGCTATTGCTAGACTTGCCAGGATTTACAAGTTTGTTGCACAGTTACAGCATGTCCACATTGCATGACTCCAGATCAACTTTATTTGCAAACATTCTGCAAGTCTGCTGCAAGTTCTGGTTCAGTTATGCGGTGCAATAGTCATCCCACCACATGGGTCACTGTTGTTGAATTGTCTTGCTGTAGATTTGCAGAGCTCTTGCTGTAGACTCACCACTGAAACTTTGCTCTTGCTAGAGACTTGCCAAGCAAAGTTGCTACAAATTGGAAAAGTGTCAACCAGAATGTGTTCTTCAAGTGTCCTGCAAGAGCACAACTTGCCAGTGAAAATGTGCAGCAAGTTAACAGACTTACAATTCAACACTTTCTTAAATTTGTGGCAAGTTATCCATGCTATCTGGGTATATACATTTATATTTACAAATATTCAAATGTTTTTAAAAAGTGCAAAATTTACAGAATAATTAACAATAAGCTAAGGAAATTGTTCATGTCTATAAAAAAAATAAAATAATATATATATATATATATATATATATATATATATATATATATATATATATATATATATATATATATAGTTCTATTTTTAAGCACACTAGTTTAATATTTTAAATAGTATTATTCCAATCTAAAAAAAATGATAGTTTAATAGAAAAAAAATATATAAGATATAGTATACAAACTGCATACTGTTAATCCATCATACTAGCATAGATTTAAAATGTACAGCATATATTAGTTATCCTTACAGAGATCAATGTTCAAAGTTATATTTAAGGTGAAAGACTAAGCTTTTTTGGATTGAGATGCACAAGTCACAATAGCAGTCCTAGTAAGAAACCTAATAGTAAATGGTTTCCTTATTAGGGGATAATATAATTCTTTATAATACTAATACTTTTAGGACAAATATTTTTCATTTGGTTAGCATGGATTCCATTTTCTGAAAAATCTCAGACTGCAGATAGATTTGAATGGTGATTAAGCAATTGCAAATGCATTATTCAGTATTTCCAGTAAAATTGGGTATTATTGCTTTAGGAATATTTGATAAACAAATGACATGTCAATAAAGTGAAATCATTCAAGAGAGCAAACAATAATGGTAGCAGAAAAAAAGACCTAAATGCATCTAATTATAAACTTACAATTTTACAGCTTTAAATGGGAATTTTTGGTAAATGTTTTCATCCCAAAATCACCGCTATGGTGATCTGTTTTATTTCATTGTTTCTTTTGGTCTTCTTTCCCATTCTGTGACAGTAAGAAGATTGAGATACATGAGTAGCTGCTGCTGTGACATATTACTGAAATCCTTCTATTTACAGCTGCATTTAAAAAATTTAGAATATTGTCAAAAAGTTAATATATTTCAGTATTTCAATATAAAAAAGTGAAACTCACACATTTTATATAGATGCAATACACACAGAGTAATACATTTCAAGCATTTCTTTCTTTTAATTTTGATGATTATGGTTTACAGCTAGTAAAAACCAAAAATTCAGTATCTCAGAAAATTAGAATATCACATTAGACCAATTAAAGTATACAGTATAGTATGCACTCTATACTTGGTCGGGGCTCCTTTTGAATGAATGACTGCATCAATGTGGCGTGGCATGGAGGTGATCAGCCAACACCAGCAGATGACAAGGCTCCCCAAATTATCACGGACTGTGGAAACTTCACACTGGACCTCATACAACATGGATTCTGTGCCCCTCCGCTCTTCCTCTAGACTCTGGGACCTTGATTTCCAAATGAAATGCAACATTTTCCACAGTCTGTGATCATTTGGGGAGCCATGTCATCTGCTGGTGTTGGTCCATTGTGTTTTATCAAGTCCTAAGTCAGTGCAGCCCTCTACCAGGAAATTCTAGAGCACCTCATGCTTCCCTCCGCTGACCAGCTTTTTTGAGATGCTGACTTCATTTTCCAGCAGGACTTGGCACCTGCCCATACTGCCAAAAGTACCAATACCTGGTTTAATGATCATGGTATCACTGTGCTTGATTGGCCTGCAAACTCACCTGACTATATCTCAGGGTATTGTCAAGAGAAAGATGAGAGACACCAGACCCAAAAATGCAGACGATCTGAAGGCTGCTATCAAAGCAACCTGGGCTTCCATAACACCTCAGCAGTGCCACAGGCTGGTCACCTCCATGCCACTCCACATTGATACAGTAATTCATGCAAAAGGAACTCCGACCTAGTATTGAGTGCATACTATACTGTACATGGATATATTTTTTAGTAAGCCAACATTTCTGTATTAAAAATCTGTTTTTTATTGGATTTATGTAATATTCAAATTTTATGAGATGCACCTGTATATACTGTATATCACAAAAATTCATACCTTTAAGTGTATCTGAACACAAAAACAAAAATGTAATATATTACAACTTAGAGCATGTGGTGGCTGTTTTAGATTCCTTTTTCAGTTTTTTCCTTTATTTCACTTGATAACACTGCCAGTAGCATGCATCCTTTCTTGAAGTGACAACGCTTACTTAGCAAAATACAGTATATCTTAGGAGCAATTTTACCCTAGGCTGCTCTCCTGATTTGGGCTATAACACCTCCATCTCTCCTTGTGTGGTGAGTCCAGCTGCTGCAAGCCCCTAGTAGCTTATCCACGGCTATTGTAGTGTGTAAATTATGTAAAGTGAATTGTGCTGTGCTGCTAAAGTGGCCATACAGTGCACGATACGTGTTGTGCGAAACAGACAAGATAAATAAGTGCAAAATTAGGACAATAAAATGATGTACATTTTTGCAAATATATACATCAAACTGTTGTGCAAATGACCACACAGTAATCCTCAGCAACTGTTTTTTATAAAGTTAAGTTATACAAAGATATAGTGCAAAATAACTATAACATAAGTATATGATGAATACTCCAACTATGTGGTGTGCTGTAAGAGTCCTTTGAAGCAATGGTGTGTCCCTTCACCATTAGATGTGTATATTCATAAGTTGCTGTGTCTTCACTTTACACTGTTCTGACACATCTGTGTTTTCTAGCCTCTTACCTTAATACTGCTCTAATTACAGCATGTAGTTGTTAACTCAGTCTAGTGGTCCTTCTTGCTTCGCTCGCCTCTAGGGGTCCTCTATTGGTCCTCCCTGGACAGCAGATATCTATAGCAAGTGTGGTCTCCTCTAGGGTAATCCTGGGGATCCACTCTCTACATCATCCGTGGTTATGTGACTATGGGAAAGAGACTTCCTATAGTGTATTATGGTTTTTAATAGATTTATTAAGGTAAAACAGCTCCTACTCACATTTAAAACAGTAAAAATGCATTCAAATCCACAAGTATCGAACTCATGTAAATGCTGATGTCACTTACGGTATGCCTCCGCTCACGCCCTGCACGTCGCGCCCACATAAATTCTTCAAGGGATAGTGGCAGGTCAATGTGCTGTCATGATATAGCTACATGTAATTGTCTATGACAGTGGCCATTTTCTAGTAGCCCAGAGATTATCTGTTTCATCACCATTTTGTCTGTGATGATTTACCATCATACTTTTTCATTTACATAGTTTATCATTTACCATAGAAAAGAAAAAATTCTGTGCTAAAGATTTTAAAAAAGTTGCTGCCTCCCTCTAAATATAACCAGAGTTATATAGGATTAAGTAAAAGTGGCGCTGCCTAGGGAGATGGATTGCTTGATGTATGGTATTAAAGTATGCAGTAAGAAATGTAAAATATATGTAAATGTGCATATACCAATGTATTGCCAATAAATCACATAAAGTGAGAAGTTAATGGTGTATCAACTAAAGTGTCCCAGTGCTGTGAATAAATAAATAAGTAAAGGTATAGAATAGATAATACAATAAAGAGCATGATCTGGTGTTATCTGTGACACACCTTCATCCCAATATACAATAAAGAAAAGCAAAAAATGGCCCGGGACTTTACATGAGGTGAGCACATGAGGTCGGAGATAAAAGATGAATACAAAAGAAGTAAAATAAATACCAGTTTATTAAAGTATAAAATGTGACATCATATGTTAATAGCACATAAAAATGCCATAACAATAAACATGGTTGCAGTAAAGAATACTGATGAAGATGGATTGCAAACTCATATACATGACATGTTGATCATTGACAGGAGTACATACATAGTAATACAATACATCATAGTCTCTAATATTATATTTCATCTTGATCTCAAAGCGTTTCGCAAGCTATACTCGCTTTTTAAAGAGGAGATGCATAAAAGGCATGTCTAAGAAAAAACATGACAATGTTGGAAAAAACAAGCCAATATATAGAGTATAAAATGCAATAAATACCAGCGCCTTTATAGCAGCAAACTCAAAACACTGGTATGTAAATCTGTATATATCAAAAATAGAGTTGCGCTAAAACTAGTGAAGAAAAAGTCCCAACAGTCCACATGCAACCAATTACTCAATATGCGTAGAAAACTGGAGAATCTTGATAGCAATAGTGTGTCAATGCAGCAATACAAGATGTGAGAGGTACTAATAGGACATCCACCCAGGTGATAAACTGACAAAGACAGAGTGAATTCCCAGCCACCATATACTGCCTCTTACCGGACAAAGGTAGATCTGGAGCAGTGAGTGGTTAAGGACCACTGCAAACTTTCACAGAATCATACAGCTCCCAGCGCTTCTGCTTCAAGATGTTGTTGTACAATCCTATTCAGACTCCCATAGGTGCCATATCTCACATGTATTGGGGGATATTAAACAAAAGGAACAGGCCCATAGTGCATTATCTTTAAACAAACTTTATTTGGGTATACACACAATTATGCACTCACCCATTTGATGTATAACAAGCACATATCACAGCAGATAGTAATCAGCCTGAGTCTGTCCCGCAGTGTTACTTCCGCAAACCAAAAAGATGGCCGTGCTTAGACTTCCGGGTGTGACGTAAGACACTTGACTAGCCCCTCCTGATGCATTTCGTCATTCTAACGTTCTCAAAGGAGGCATAGCCCGGCGTCCATGGTCATCACCCTTAAGTAGTCTTTTCTGTAAGTAAAATTAATGATAGCACCTGTGTGCATAATCCCGGCTTCACCGCCCCGGAACTGGAAGTGACTCATGTGTT
Source organism: Pelophylax lessonae (assembly GCF_965119305.1). NCBI lineage: Eukaryota > Metazoa > Chordata > Amphibia > Anura > Ranidae > Pelophylax > Pelophylax lessonae. The sequence continues at coordinate 387,704,039 of NC_138770.1, forward strand.
CCACAAAGAGGAAACAGGAAGTCACCAATAATCAGTCCCAAGGTCGCTGCCCCCGAACCGGAAGTGACTCATGCACTGCACCAAGTGGAAACAGGAAGTCACTGAATGGTCCGGACAGGAAATGTAAAAATGCGTATCTTTATCATAGGGGACACATCCCCAAATGTCTAATTAGACTATATCTGGACCGAATTAATTAATATAAACATCACACTCGGAAATCTGAGGGAACACCGCTGTACTAGACCCGCATATCCATAATAAAATTGCACAAATTTAAAACAAATAAAACATGATCACAATACATAATATCTGAAGCCAATAAAATTAATTAACATTAAAATATCAGAGGAAGTGTTTCAGAGGGACAAAATAACTACTACTGGAGGAAATATCATAAAATCTTCTTATAAAATATTTCTAAAAAATATTCCTAAAAAATATCAAAGTAACCAGAAACTTGAAGATAGGGACCTGGCTATTATTTAAAAACGCATTCACGCCCCATTCAATGTTAAGGCCAAATGGCCTATATACTTTCAGCTGGAAAATCCATCTTGTCTCTAACCTTGATATTTCCCTTCTTATATGGCAACCCCTCCAGTATGGTTGGAGAACATCTATTATCATAAATGAGGTACCCCTGCCATGTTTCTCAACGTAATGTTTGGACAGGGAATGCTTGGGGAAGCCCTTCCTTATATTAGCCACGTGCTCATTCATTCTGGTCTGAAAGGCACGGATGGTGCGGCCCACATAGTGTAATCCGCAAGGACAGGTTATGAGGTAGACTACATTCCTAGTACAGCATGTAGAAAAATGTTCCACCTCATAACTCCTCCCCGTGACATTAGAGAAGAACTTCATCTATTTTCTACTTTTAAGTTGGTTTAATTTGCAAATAGAGCATTTTCTACAATGGTAGAAACCTTTCATTTGGAAGAATGGAACAGGTTTCTTAGGAGGTTCCACAATGTTGGGAGCAACCGTCAATCGCAATGGGGGAAGGCCCCTATACGTGACAGAAGGGACCTCTGGGAGGAGTGGTCCCAAGATTCCGTCACTTCTGAGGACCCCCCCAATGTTTTTTGAGAAGCTTTTTTACCAGAAAGTGCTGTGATATGTGCTTGTTATACATCAAATGGGTGAGTGCATAATTGTGTGTATAACCAAATAAAGGTTAAAGATAATGCACTATGGGCCTGTCCCTTTTGTTTAATATCCCCCAATACATGTGAGATATGGCACCTATGGGAGTCTGAATAGGATTGTACAACAACATCTTGAAGCAGAAGCGCTGGGAGCTGTATGATTCTGTGAAAGTTTGCAGTGGTCCTTAACCACTCACTGCTCCAGATCCACCTTTGTCTGGTAAGAGGCAGTATATAGCAGTGTTGCCAACCGCCCGTAGATTTACGGACAGCCCGTAAAATCAGGGCACTTTTCTCCTGCCCGTAAATGCCCGTAGCAGGAGAAAAGTGCCCATAAATCTACGGTGGCGGCGGCAAGGTCAGAACTGCGCATGTGCGGCGCGCAGTTCCAGACTCCGGAGATTCCCGAGTTCTCTCGGACTCGCTGAGAAGAGATGCAGGCTCGCACTGCGCCTGCGCCCGCCTCCGCCCCCGCCGTCATTCAAGTCTTCCCGCCGGCCACCCGCCAGGCGCCACTGCAACTGTGCCAGTGACAGTGTGGAGTGTGGACTTGGAGTGGACTGGACTGGACAGGACAGACTAGAAGATGCTGCTGGACGCACGGATCACGGATGGTCTCCAGTCCAGAGTCCCTTTTGAGTTGCTATTGCTAGCTGCCTGTATATACCGTATAAGAGCCTGTAAATCCTGGCTCTTTTCCTCCTCCACCTGTCACTATGCTGCTCCCTGTGAGCTGATTGACACGGCTCCCTTGCTGTGGCTGACATTCCTGTTTTTATATGTAAGTGGATGCTTATTTTATATTAAATAGTCTGCCTGGTGGCTGACATCTTTCTGCACTCCTGAGGCTGGACATTCCCAAGGTGGTTTTTGTGGATGCTGCGTCTAACGTATGGCTGACCAAAAGAAAAGAACCTCTACAAGTTTTTTTTTTCCCCTTAAGTTTTAAAGTTTTTTCCCTATCTGTTGAACAGACATTGTAAGATTTAATGCTCCTACAGCATATAGTCATTGTGGTTCTGAACTTTACACTTGACGTCATCTGTTATTCCTCTAACAAATTGCCTGCCCTAGCATGACAACACTTCTCAGTATGGTTGTCACCGTAGGGCAGAAAGTTAATGGCAGGGTTACCATGTTAACTGCTTGCGCAGTCCATCCGCCATACTGTAAATAGTCTGTAGGGTGACACCACTAGTCTGAGCCTGCAACTCTGAAACCTCCCTATCACCTCCCCACCTCCAGTCCATAACATTGTCCTCCCTTTCCTTTCCTTTACCTGTAAGCTTATTAACCACCTCTCCTGATGCCTGAAACATGTTGTGGTGACTTTGTGTAGGTGTGTGATTCCTAAAGAACTTTTTAGTTGGGTTTAGCCATCATCCCGGGTAAAATTTTGCATATGGGGTTGGTGCCTCAGTTCAAAATTGGGACTTTATGGGCTTAATATGTGAATTCATAGAAAATATTCATTTTTTACTTAAAAGATAATAATTTATTATATGTTTACCATATAATATAACAATATTCAATAGAGTATTCAGAGAATTCATATATATTATATATACTGTGTGGGTTACAGACCCATAGGTGATTGTGAGTAGGAAAGAAAGATAAGAAGTAGTGACAATGTGCTTAGGGTGACAATCACTAGCTCTCTATTGTTCCACGCTTGGGTGAAGCGTCGGATCCATAGGGAGGATGTTTCAAAAGTCCGACGCGTTTCGGCCGTTAGGCCTTTATCAAGGGAGGTGTGTCACCACATCTGGAATATAGTAAATGGAATATTTGAGTATGTATTATTTGAGCCAATCGGAATATTTTTCCTTTGGTCATATAATAAAAAAGACGTACTTTGTTAGGAAAAAGGATTCTGCCTCTGGTTTCTGTCTCAGGTCCTTATCTTATCACATATGAATCGTGTAGTCACTGCTGCTAGAGTATAATTTGAAGGGTGTAAGTTTATTTTCAAGATATATGTTTTAATAAATTTTAATCTGTTTAGGTACTCACTTGGTTAATTCATATATTTCTTTTAGCCAGGGAGCATATAATAATGTCCTTGTTCTGATCCAATCTGGATTAAAATGTGAATATGTTTAATATTTTGGTAATATAATTATTTTGGCATTTTGTATCTTTGGTTTTACTTACTTGTATTTCCAAAAGGAATCACTAGGTGGCACTGTGGTGTTTAGAAGGTCCCCTCCTATTCTATCTGTATAGATAGAAGGGGGAAAGTATAAATATACTTGTATGTATTTTAAGAACCATCAATGCTTAAGATAGCATTGTGGTTACTTACATTTTCTTGCAGTGTTTTCCAAGGGGGGTTTTCCTAGAGCAGCAGGTCCGGGCGTCCTCACTCTCCCTCTGGTCCGAGGGAAGTGGTGCCCTATTCGATTCCCGGCCTATTTATGTCCCGTTATGCGCATGCGCAGATAGGCGCAATGACGTTGCTTCCGGGTTTCACTTGTATGACGCGGCGCGGATGCGCGCGCATCCTGTCACAAGATTTGCGGGTCTGATCTCAGAGCGGCCGCCGACACAGGAGAGAAGGCTAAACCCTGGAGAGGGATGTGGCAGTTGGATGGAGTATACTGCTAGCCTCTTGTAGCCCCGATTATTAGCAATATCGGGGTTACCTGTGCCGGATGTGATCGATAAGGAGTCGGAGATTTTCAGAGTGTCTAAATTTTCTAAACAAAGGCGTGATACAATATTTTGATAAGTGCAATATGGTATCTTAAATATATAAATAAATAATAAACAATTTTTTACAACTTTTTTTTGGACAAATCCGAGGATTGTCTTAACAGTAATACATATATTTGTTTTTTACACAGCAATTAGATATTTAAGACAGGTCAGTATTGGATCAATTAGGGGGGCCTGGTATGGCATCTATGTGGGGCCCAGATTTTGGTTGGGTATTGTGTGCGTCCATGGGGGTCCAATTTTAGGGTGGGAGGTAATCAGATTTTTTGTGATTTTTTATGTAATTATTAGATTGAGGGGAGTGGTTTCGTGGAGTTTTTTTCTTTTTCTTTTTAATCTGTTTTGCCCGATGAGAATCCTTCCAGGAATGGGCGATAGCTTGTATTTTCGTTTAATCCTGGTGGTTGAGCGGCGTTCAATTTTTTAATCCATCTTAATTCCATCTGGAGGAGGGTCTTATTCCAGTCCCCCCCTCTTATTGGAATATGTATTCTATCTAATGTAGAAAAAGTCACCTTTGGCATCCTATTTTTGTGGATATTAGCCACATGACGGCCTAATGGGAGGTAAAAATTACTTATTTGCATGCTATGCATGTGTTGGTTCACCCTGAGGCCAAATTCTTGTCGCGTTTTGCCGACATAAAAACTGCCGCATTCGCACTCCATAAGGTACACTACGCCTTTGGTTTTGCAATTGGCGTAATGTTTGGGATTGAAGAGTTCACCATTAGGTAATATTTTCTGTGTGGATTTTTTTATAACGCTACACTGTGCGCATGATCCACATGGGTAAGTACCCTTAGTTTTGCATGGGTCTCTTCTGTTCTTTAGTTCGCTGTGTACCAAGGATTGTTGTAGCGACTGAGTTTTTCTGTAGGTGATCATGGGATTTTCTGAGATTAGGTCTTTTATGGTAGGATCCTCGGTAAGGATCGACCAATTTTTTTGCAAGATTTTTCTGATGGATTGATGTTCGTTTGAATATCTCATGATTATTCTCGTTGGTTGGGTGGTGGTGTCAGCTTTCGAGGAATCTTTTTTGTACAGGATCTCTTGTCTATCCATTTTTTTAACTTTATTAAAAGCTTTTCTCAGGCAGGTTTTGGTATAGCCTCGATCTCGTAGTCTTTGGTTTAGTTTGTTTGCTTCTTGTTGGAATTCCAATTCTATTGTACAATTCCTTTTTAATCGAAGAAATTGGCTGAATGGGATGGAGTTTTTTAGTGGTTCTGGGTGAAAGCTGCTGGCGTGGAGTATGGTGTTGCCGGCGGTTTCTTTCCTGTATAGTGTGGTCATTATGTTTCCTCTGTCATCTTTATAAATATATGTATCGAGGAATGCGATTTTGTTTTTATCCTGTGTCATGGTGAAATACATGTTGTGGCTGTTCCTGTTCATTCGATCTAGGCATTTTTTGATTTGATTTTCTGGTCCATTCCATATCATGAAGACATCGTCCAGGTATCTCTGCCATAGCATAATATTCTGGGTATACATTATGTTTTCCTCTGACGTTAGGAATTCGTGTTCCCAGTCACCCAGGTATAAATTGGCATACGAGGGTGCACAGCTTGTACCCATCGCAACCCCGCAGACCTGTACATAATATGTTCCACAAAAGGAGAATGTATTATGTCTTAGAATAAATGACAGCATGTTGAGGATAAATTCACTGAAGTTTCTATCATAATCGCTTTGTTGGGTGAGTATCTTTTCTACCGCCTTTAACCCCTTGGAGTGGGGTATGTTGTTATATAGGCTCTCCACATCAATTGTAACAAGTAAGGCATCTTTCGGTACTGTTAGGCCTTCCAATATTTGTAATAAGTGAAGTGTATCTTTTGTGTGGGAGGTCAATTGTGTCACATATGGTTTAAGGTAGGCATCAATGACCTGGCTTGCTTTCTCTGTGATGTTACCGTTGCCAGAGATTATTGGACGTCCTGGTGGATCGATTGCGTTTTTATGGATCTTTGGTAATGAGTAGAACGTGGGGGTCCTGGGGTGCTGCGTTCTAATGAATTCCCATAATGTTTGAGATATTATCTTCTGGTTAAATGCTCTGTCTACAAGCCGGTAGAATTCCTGATTTTATTTTTCTATCATTACAGGTGAGATAGTCTGGTAACATTTTTTGTTCTCCAGTATCTTTAGACACATTTGTTTATAATGTTCTGTATTCATTATTACGACATTACCCCCTTTATCCGAGGGTTTTATTGTAATTTGATCGTTCTCTTGGAGTTCCCTCAGGGCCTTTCTTTGTTGTTGATTTATATTGTTAGTTTTAGTTTTTTTCTGTATTTGCTCGATCTCTTTAGATGTTTGTCTAACAAATAAAGCAATTGTAGGGTTTGTATTTAGTGGTGGGAATTTGTGCGATTTTTTTCTAAAGGTGGCAATCCTTTTGTCCTGTTCCTCGTCACTGTCTGTTGATGTGTCCGATTCCTCTGATTCTGTCAGTCCACCCTCTTCCAATAGTATGTTGAGGTCCCGAATTGCTCGGAATTCCGCGGCTGTAAGAGGTGTTGGTTGTTCTGTTGTTGTTGGTTTTTTATTGTGCATCACTTTGAGAAGTAGATTGCGTGCGAAAAGGTTGATATCTTTGACCACCTCAAAAGTGTCCATACTTTGGTTGGGGCAAAAAGATAGTCCTAGTGATAAGACTTGTGTTTGTTCAGATGTTAATTGTAGAGATGATAGATTAATTATGTTTAGTCCTTCGGTTCCTCCGGTCCGGACTCCTGTTGTTCTTGGTTTGGCTGCGTTTTGGTTTTTGTTTTTTCCTTGGCTAAAAAAGCCTTTTTTTGTAGTTGTTTATGGTCCTCGTCTTTTTTCTTTTGTGCTCTCGTAAATATTTGATAGTTGGTTGGTCTATTTGGTCCTGGGCCCCCTATTATTTCTAGGCCCTGGGAGTCTAGTTCTCCATGTTCCTCATGAGGTCCCCATTCCCTTCTTTCGAAGTGTCTTTGGGGGTCCTGTTGGCTGTTTTTTGAATAGGCTCTGTTTATGCCTCCTTCTGCTCCTGAATAATAGGATGATGAATCCGAGGATTGGTAGTAGTTGGGGTTTTTTGCAAATCTATTTTTATTTCGGTTTTGTCTGGTTGTATTAGACCATCTATATGCTCTACCTTGGGTAAACGCATTTTTGTCCCGCCAATATTTCTTTTCTTTCTTTTGTAACGTCTCTTTTGCATAATCTTCAAGGTGGGTTTTTAATTTTTCTTCTTGTTCACTATATAGTGGTGCAGTTTTTAAAGGCAATAGTTGTTCATATATGGTTTTTATTTCTTCATCCAGACTAGTTATCTGTCTCCTGTATTCATCTTGCAGTAGTTTCATTAGGTTTTTTGAACATGCGTTGAGGATATCCTCCCAGTCTTTTTTCATTTGTTCCGTCACTTTTTCCATAGTGGGGAAAATTTGAATACGGAGGCCTGCAGGATTGATGTTTTCTTTAATATATCTATTGAACGTTTCTATGTGCCAATAGAGTGCGGATTTTCTTGTCATTTGTTTTTTTAAATTTGAAAATAAAGCTAGTACGTCAGATTCCAGTTGTTCTTTTTCTTTAAATTTGTTTTGTATCCCCTGCATCATGGAATCCCACTCGGCGCCCATCAAGTTCTCCATGTTGATCCAAACTTTGTCCGTCAATCAGTGGTTTCCAAGTTTTTTAGCTTGGAATTTTTTGAGAGGTTCCCCTCTTGACTCCTGTTACAGAGATAACTCTGGACTGGGGGAGGGGGTTTGATCTTTATTAATAAATCGTGATTCCCTATGCCTTGCTGTTCAGCATGGGAAGGTTATATTGTTTGCTCGGTTATTTAGGAATCTGTGAGGTCGTGGATGTGTTATCCATCCGGGGTAAGATTGTGTAGGTGTGTGATTCCTAAAGAACTTTTTAGTTGGGTTTAGCCATCATCCCGGGTAAAATTTTGCATATGGCGTTGGTGCCTCAGTTCAAAATTGGGACTTTATGGGCTTAATATGTGAATTCATAGAAAATATTCATTTTTTACTTAAAAGATAATAATTTATTATATGTTTACCATATAATATAACAATATTCAATAGAGTATTCAGAGAATTCATATATATTATATATACTGTGTGGGTTACAGACCCATAGGTGATTGTGAGTAGGAAAGAAAGATAAGAAGTAGTGACAATGTGCTTAGGGTGACAATCACTAGCTCTCTATTGTTCCACGCTTGGGTGAAGCGTCGGATCCATAGGGAGGATGTTTCAAAAGTCCTACGCGTTTCGGCCGTTAGGCCTTTATCAAGGGAGGTGTGTCACCACATCTGGAATATAGTAAATGGAATATTTGAGTATGTATTATTTGAGCCAATCGGAATATTTTTCCTTTGGTCATATAATAAAAAAGACGTACTTTGTTAGGAAAAAGGATTCTGCCTCTGGTTTCTCTGTAACAGGAGTCAAGAGGGGAACCTCTCAAAAAATTCCAAGCTAAAAAACTTGGAAACCACTGATTGACGGACAAAGTTTGGATCAACATGGAGAACTTGATGGGCGCCGAGTGGGATTCCATGATGCAGGGGATACAAAACAAATTTAAAGAAAAAGAACAACTGGAATCTGACGTACTAGCTTTATTTTCAAATTTAAAAAAACAAATGACAAGAAAATCCGCACTCTATTGGCACATAGAAACGTTCAATAGATATATTAAAGAAAACATCAATCCTGCAGGCCTCCGTATTCAAATTTTCCCCACTATGGAAAAGGTGACGGAACAAATGAAAAAAGACTGGGAGGATATCCTCAACGCATGTTCAAAAAACCTAATGAAACTACTGCAAGATGAATACAGGAGACAGATAACTAGTCTGGATGAAGAAATAAAAACCATATATGAACAACTATTGCCTTTAAAAACTGCACCACTATATATTGAACAAGAAGAAAAATTAAAAACCCACCTTGAAGATTATGCAAAAGAGACGTTACAAAAGAAAGAAAAGAAATATTGGCGGGACAAAAATGCGTTTACCCAAGGTAGAGCATATAGATGGTCTAATACAACCAGACAAAACCGAAATAAAAATAGATTTGCAAAAAACCCCAACTACTACCAATCCTCAATTTCATCATCCTATTATTCAGGAGCAGAAGGAGGCAAAAACAGAGCCTATTCAAAAAACAGCCAACAGGACCCCCAAAGACACTTCGAAAGAAGGGAATGGGGACCTCATGAGGAACATGGAGAACTAGACTCCCAGGGCCTAGAAATAATAGGGGGCCCAGGACCAAATAGACCAACCAACTATCAAATATTTACGAGAGCACAAAAGAAAAAAGACGAGGACCATAAACAACTACAAAAAAAGGCTTTTTTAGCCAAGGAAAAAACAAAAACCAAAACGCAGCCAAACCAAGAACAACAGGAGTCCGGACCGGAGGAACCGAAGGACTAAACATAATTAATCTATCATCTCTACAATTAACATCTGAACAAACACAAGTCTTATCACTAGGACTATCTTTTTGCCCCAACCAAAGTATGGACACTTTTGAGGTGGTCAAAGATATCAACCTTTTCGCACGCAATCTACTTCTCAAAGTGATGCACAATAAAAAACCAACAACAACAGAACAACCAACACCTCTTACAGCCGCGGAATTCCGAGCAATTCGGGACCTCAACATACTATTGGAAGAGGGTGGACTGACAGAATCAGAGGAATCGGACACATCAACAGACAGTGACGAGGAACAGGACAAAAGGATTGCCACCTTTAGAAAAAAATTGCACAAATTCCCACCACTAAATACAAACCCTACAATTGCTTTATTTGTTAGACAAACATCTAAAGAGATCGAGCAAATACAGAAAAAAACTAAAACTAACAATATAAATCAACAACAAAGAAAGGCCCTGAGGGAACTCCAAGAGAACGATCAAATTACAATAAAACCCTCGGATAAAGGGGGTAATGTCGTAATAATGAATACAGAACATTATAAACAAATGTGTCTAAAGATACTGGAGAACAAAAAATGTTACCAGATTATCTCACCTGTAATGATAGAAAAATACAATCAGGAACTCTACCGGCTTGTAGACAGAGCATTTAACCAGAAGATAATATCTCAAACATTATGGGAATTCATTAGAACGCAGCACCCCAGGACCCCCACGTTCTACTCATTACCAAAGATCCATAAAAACGCAATCGATCCACCAGGACGTCCAATAATCTCTGGCAACGGTAACATCACAGAGAAAGCAAGCCAGGTCATTGATGCCTACCTTAAACCATATGTGACACAATTGACCTCCCACACAAAAGATACACTTCACTTATTACAAATATTGGAAGGCCTAACAGTACCGAAAGATGCCTTACTTGTTACAATTGATGTGGAGAGCCTATATAACAACATACCCCACTCCAAGGGGTTAAAGGCGGTAGAAAAGATACTCACCCAACAAAGCGATTATGATAGAAACTTCAGTGAATTTATCCTCAACATGCTGTCATTTATTCTAAGACATAATACATTCTCCTTTTGTGGAACATATTATGTACAGGTCTGCGGGGTTGCGATGGGTACAAGCTGTGCACCCTCGTATGCCAATTTATACCTGGGTGACTGGGAACACGAATTCCTAACGTCAGAGGAAAACATAATGTATACCCAGAATATTATGCTATGGCAGAGATACCTGGACGATGTCTTCATGATATGGAATGGACCAGAAAATCAAATCAAAAAATGCCTAGATCGAATGAACAGGAACAGCCACAACATGTATTTCACCATGACACAGGATAAAAACAAAATCGCATTCCTCGATACATATATTTATAAAGATGACAGAGGAAACATAATGACCACACTATACAGGAAAGAAACCGCCGGCAACACCATACTCCACGCCAGCAGCTTTCACCCAGAACCACTAAAAAACTCCATCCCATTCAGCCAATTTCTTCGATTAAAAAGGAATTGTACAATAGAATTGGAATTCCAACAAGAAGCAAACAAACTAAACCAAAGACTACGAGATCGAGGCTATACCAAAACCTGCCTGAGAAAAGCTTTTAATAAAGTTAAAAAAATGGATAGACAAGAGATCCTGTACAAAAAAGATTCCTCGAAAGCTGACACCACCACCCAACCAACGAGAATAATCATGAGATATTCAAACGAACATCAATCCATCAGAAAAATCTTGCAAAAAAATTGGTCGATCCTTACCGAGGATCCTACCATAAAAGACCTAATCTCAGAAAATCCCATGATCACCTACAGAAAAACTCAGTCGCTACAACAATCCTTGGTACACAGCGAACTAAAGAACAGAAGAGACCCATGCAAAACTAAGGGTACTTACCCATGTGGATCATGCGCACAGTGTAGCGTTATAAAAAAATCCACACAGAAAATATTACCTAATGGTGAACTCTTCAATCCCAAACATTACGCCAATTGCAAAACCAAAGGCGTAGTGTACCTTATGGAGTGCGAATGCGGCAGTTTTTATGTCGGCAAAACGCGACAAGAATTTGGCCTCAGGGTGAACCAACACATGCATAGCATGCAAATAAGTAATTTTTACCTCCCATTAGGCCGTCATGTGGCTAATATCCACAAAAATAGGATGCCAAAGGTGACTTTTTCTACATTAGATAGAATACATATTCCAATAAGAGGGGGGGACTGGAATAAGACCCTCCTCCAGATGGAATTAAGATGGATTAAAAAATTGAACGCCGCTCAACCACCAGGATTAAACGAAAATACAAGCTATCGCCCATTCCTGGAAGGATTCTCATCGGGCAAAACAGATTAAAAAGAAAAAGAAAAAAACTCCACGAAACCACTCCCCTCAATCTAATAATTACATAAAAAATCACAAAAAATCTGATTACCTCCCACCCTAAAATTGGACCCCCATGGACGCACACAATACCCAACCAAAATCTGGGCCCCACATAGATGCCATACCAGGCCCCCCTAATTGATCCAATACTGACCTGTCTTAAATATCTAATTGCTGTGTAAAAAACAAATATATGTACTACTGTTAAGACAATCCTCGGATTTGTCCAAAAAAAAGTTGTAAAAAATTGTTTATTATTTATTTATATATTTAAGATACCATATTGCACTTATCAAAATATTGTATCACGCCTTTGTTTAGAAAATTTAGACACTCTGAAAATCTCTGACTCCTTATCGATCACATCCGGCACAGGTAACCCCGATATTGCTAATAATCGGGGCTACAAGAGGCTAGCAGTATACTCCATCCAACTGCCAAATCCCTCTCCAGGGTTTAGCCTTCTCTCCTGTGTCGGCGGCCGCTCTGAGATCAGACCCGCAAATCTTGTGACAGGATGCGCGCGCATCCGCGCCGCGTCATACAAGTGAAACCCGGAAGCAATGTCATTGCGCCTATCTGCGCATGCGCATAACGGGACATAAATAGGCCGGGAATCGAATAGGGCGCCACTTCCCTCGGACCAGAGGGAGAGTGAGGACGCCCGGACCTGCTGCTCTAGGAAAACCCCCCTTGGAAAACACTGCAAGAAAATGTAAGTAACCACAATGCTATCTTAAGCATTGATGGTTCTTAAAATACATACAAGTATATTTATACTTTCCCCCTTCTATCTATACAGATAGAATAGGAGGGGACCTTCTAAACACCACAGTGCCACCTAGTGATTCCTTTTGGAAATACAAGTAAGTAAAACCAAAGATACAAAATGCCAAAATAATTATATTACCAAAATATTAAACATATTCACATTTTAATCCAGATTGGATCAGAACAAGGACATTATTATATGCTCCCTGGCTAAAAGAAATATATGAATTAACCAAGTGAGTACCTAAACAGATTAAAATTTATTAAAACATATATCTTGAAAATAAACTTACACCCTTCAAATTATACTCTAGCAGCAGTGACTACACGATTCATATGTGATAAGATAAGGACCTGAGACAGAAACCAGAGGCAGAATCCTTTTTCCTAACAAAGTACGTCTTTTTTATTATATGACCAAAGGAAAAATATTCCGATTGGCTCAAATAATACATACTCAAATATTCCATTTACTATATTCCAGATGTGGTGACACACCTCCCTTGATAAAGGCCTAACGGCCGAAACGCGTAGGACTTTTGAAACATCCTCCCTATGGATCCGACGCTTCACCCAAGCGTGGAACAATAGAGAGCTAGTGATTGTCACCCTAAGCACATTGTCACTACTTCTTATCTTTCTTTCCTACTCACAATCACCTATGGGTCTGTAACCCACACAGTATATATAATATATATGAATTCTCTGAATACTCTATTGAATATTGTTATATTATATGGTAAACATATAATAAATTATTATCTTTTAAGTAAAAAATGAATATTTTCTATGAATTCACATATTAAGCCCATAAAGTCCCAATTTTGAACTGAGGCACCAACCCCATATGCAACATGTTGTGGTGACATCATTGTGAAATGCAATACACAATCTCAGCCTAATCAAGTTCTGCATATTTATAAAAGCAGCATTTCTGATAGATATTATACATTTTTGAATATTCCTTCATAATATTTACAGGGGGCCAGCAGAGGGTGGTGTTGGGGGATTTAGGTGGGCATAACCAAATTTGCCCATCGTTATAAGGATATCTGACCACCTCCTGTACCATGTCTGCAGTCTCTGACCACCTCCTGTACCATGTCCGCAGTCTCTGACCACCTCCTGTACCATGTCAGCAGTCTCTGACCACCTCCTGTACCATGTCCGCAGTCTCTGACCACCTCCTGTACCATGTCCGCAGTCTCTGACCACCTCCTGTACCATGTCTGCAGTCTCTGACCATCTCTTGTCTTTTATCATGTCTGCAGGGGAGTCTGCAGAGGAGTCAAGAGTGAGAGCGCCGCCGGGATGGGGGTCACTGGAGAAGTCAGATGTGTGGGGCCTGCAAAGTGGAGACCAGAACCGTCTGACTGAGCCCTGCACAGTGCACCTGAGAGGAGGTCAGTGACAGCGCCGACAGACCAGTCTGATGGGGGGGTCACTGATGTAAGGGGGCACTGATATAAAGATCCCTCTATATTAGTAATCCCCCCCCATATCTTAATGTAGTCACTCTGTGGAAGGTGGTCTCTGGTCACTGATTGCCCCCCACATCAGAGTTCCTGGGGTTCCCCTTTACATCAGAGTCTGCAGGATTCTCCCCTTACAGTGCGAAGGGGAACTCTGCAAACCCTGATGTAAAAGGGAACTCTGATGTAAAGGGGAATGCAGTGGACTCTGAAATAAGGCGGTTTCTGGTCACCAGAGCACCCACTTGAATCAGAGTTCCCCCTTAAATCAAGATCTGCAGCATTCCTCTTTATGTCAGAGTTACACTGTAAGGGGAAATCCTCCACACTCTGATATATGGGGGAACGCTGTGCTGGCTGGGTTATATTAATCTGACCTTCATTGAAATGGAGAAATATGGTTTTTGACTTTTGTTTAACCTAAACACATTGCTAATAGCACTATCTACATGTTTATAGTTTAAGTATTGATATTTGCACGGTTTAGCACTGAAAACAGCCTGTTTATGTACATTTTTGCCATGTCAGTAAAAAATTGGTGCCGTCCGTAAATTTTGGACGTTCTGCCAGTAAATTTCCCTCCGGGGGGTTGGCAACACTGGTATATAGTGGCTGGGAATTCACTCTGTCTTTGTCGATTTATCACCTGGGTGGATGTCCTATTAGTACCTCTCCCATCTTGTATTGATGCATTGACACACTATTGCTATCAAGATTCTCCAGTTTTCTACACATATTGAGCAATTGATTGCATGTGGACTGTTGGGACTTTTTTTTCAATATATAGAGTAGTCAGAGAGTCCAACAGAGGGACACAATACTGACAGATAAATTGTACTGGAAACAAATGATGGACCTCTAAAATAAAATAGATAGTAGATCACAAATGTAATAAAATATGCAATAAAAAGGAAATATGCATATACAAATATATTGCCAATAAATCGCATTGGGTGAAAAAATATTAGTGTATCATCTACAGTGTCCCAGTGCTGTGAATAAGTAAATACATACAAAAATATATTAAAAAAAAGGATGATAAATCACAAATGGGATAATAGGTGATCTAATGCAAGTAGAGTTGGGGTATGAACCCGGATATATGTATATATAATGAAAACAATGACAATTCAATAAATGGGTGGATCATCAACACATCAGTGCCAGTATAAATATCTGTCCAAAAATAAATATTAATAGTCCATGCAAAAACCCAATAGCCAAGTGGTAAGTAAGTAGTGGTGTTGTTCCCAAGTATTGAGAAGCCAGGTGAGGTGGGGGTGCTCATGATCCCTCTGATAACAAATGCACTCACCAGAAGTGATCACCCCACACAGGGGTATCTCGCCAAGATATTAGGGTATAGAAATCCGTTCTATCAACTCTACTTGCATTCGATCACCTATTATCACATTTGTGATCTTTCATCCACTTTTTTATATATGTTTGTATGTATTTACTTATTCACAGCACTGGGGCACTTTAGATGATACACTAATATTTTTTCACCCTATGAGATTTATTGGCAATATATTTGTGTATGCACATTTCCTTTTTATTGCATATTTTTTTACATTTGTGATCTATTATCTATTCTATACCTTTACTTGAATATATTTATTTATTCACAGCACTGGAACACTTTAGTTGATACACCATTAACTTCTCATATTATGTGACTTATTGGCAATACATTGGTATATGCATATTTACATATATTTTACATTTCTTACTGCATACTTTAATAGTTTATCATTTACCATGTTCGTGTGGTCCACATGTGTACTAGTGACTCGTCCAAATCATGTAAAATATGTGATTTGGATTGCTGGTGTTTGATTCTCTCATGTGTGGGTTTATAAGGCCAATGTAGTAATGGGACGATTTTGCTGCTAATAGTGATGTCGGGAGTGATATAGTCAATATACAGCCTCATTGTAGACTATATCTGTCCCTTTGACCTGTTTTGTTTGGAACTGATGTCTGACAGTTGCTGCCCTGTCAACTGCCTGTCTTGAGTTACTAACATATTTTGGAAGGCCCTGAGTATAAATAACAGTATAAAAAAATAGCACCATAATGCATAAGGTATAGTATGTTTGCACCACTAGAAAACCAATGCAAACACATCATGTGCGCATGTGCGTGCATGCATTCCTGGCACTGGTGTTGGTGCCAAATGGCTTATAAAAACTGGAGCATGGATATATGTCTGGGTCGCTCATTACCTATTGTTACGGTGCAGGGACTGATGGTTCCTGGCCCCCTGCCATCCCCCTGAGATGATTTTGTCCTTTATCTCCTAAAAGGACCCAGCTGTCAATCCAATAGGAAATCTCCCTTTTTCATAAGTGACATGGATACCTGAATAAAGGACTCTTCCAGAAAGTAAACAGCAGGGGCTTCAGGTAAGTTAAAAAAGGGAATTTTTGTTAGATTTACTAAAATGTTCAGTTAAAAGGGATGGAATCAGTGGGAGGGGGACATTTTATCCCAGAGAAGGATGTTTATATTGGGCTTTCAGACAATACTTTATTATTTGAATATCCATCATTCAAACTGCTTTTTTCAACCTCTCTTACATTTGTGGGCACCATCCTTTACACCCTTTATTCAAGTTGTAGTAACATACAGATTGAGGGGATAATGAAGCACAGACAATATTCCCCTTACAGGAGGACATTCAGAAAGACAGGCAAAGGAAAAGTGTCAAGAACAGAGGCAAGCAAAACCAAGGATGACTCAGTAGTATGAAGGGCCTACAGCAGATATAGAATGTGGGCTTAAAGCAAAACTTCTGTCAGAAGCCATCTGTATTTTTACATGTCCACCCTGCATGCTGTGAAGCTTTTTTTTTTTTTTTTACCTTTTTTTTGTATCTGAGGTTTCGACACTTAGAAAGAAAGACAGGCAAATGAAATGTGGCAGGGACAGTGCATGTTTACATTTCCACCCTGCATACTGTGAAGATTTTTTTTTATTTTTACCTTTTCTAGCATACAGTACCTGAGGTTTCTACATGAAATATTAAGGGAATAAAGTGATCACATGGCCACAGAAAATAGAAGAGTTTTCCACCACACACCAGAGGCAAAAGCAGATGGGACAAAAACAGATGAGGCTGGAGTTTTACTGCAGGACTGGAGCACTGTAGCATAATGATTTTATGAGTTGGCACAGACTCAGAGAGAAAGAGGAAAAGCAGAGAGTATCCCACCACAATGGATGCAACTTTATGTAGGAGAGAACTAGGTGTCACTGAAGTAGCACCTATCACTCCCCCCAACATGCTCAGCTGATAACCGATAATCAATTACTATTGAGCGAATAAGAGAGAGCGAGTATGTGTGTAATTAATCTTCACAAGCTCCCCAGGTACCATCTTAATCACAGTGGCAGTACCAAGTGTGGACCAGTTCCCCAAGTTCCCCGCTGGATAAAAGCTTGATATTAATGATCTTTTCAAAGTGCCCAAAAAAAAACGCCTGCAAAAACACACTGGGCGTTTTTGTAGCAGGCGTTTTTTTTGGGCATTTTTGGGGGGTCTTTGGAGGCAGGCATAACATCTGAACTTCTGTATAGGGGTATATATACACACACAATTATATGTATTTATACACATACACATATATAGGTGTGATAGGAGCGGAGACCTATGCCTGTTAATTATTTCATTAGCGCAAGCATAGGTTTCTGCTACTTTCACACCTATATATGTGTATGTGTATATATACATAATTAATCTTCACAAGCTCCCCAGGTACCATCTTAATCGCAGTGGCAGTACCAAGTGTGGACCAGTTCCCCAAGTTCCCCGCTGGATAAAAGCTTGATATTAATGATCTTTTCAAAGTGCCCAAAAAAAAACGCCTGCAAAAACACACCTGGGCGTTTTTGTAGCAGGCGTTTTTTTTTGGGCATTTTTTGGGGGTCTTTGGAGGCAGGCATAACATCTGAACTTCTGTATAGGGGTATATATACACACACAATTATATGTATTTATACACATACACATATATAGGTGTGATAGGAGCGGAGACCTATGCCTGTTAATTTTTTCATTAGCGCAAGCATAGGTTTCTGCTACTTTCACACCTATATATGTGTATGTGTATATATACATACATGTGTGTGTGTATATATACCCCTACACAGAAGTTCTGATGTTATGCCTGCCTTGAAAGACGCCCAAAAAATTCCCAAAAAAACGCCTGCTATAAAAACGCCCAGGTGTCTTTTTGCAGGCGTTTTTTTTGGGCATTTTTTTGGGGATCTTTGGAGGCAGGCAAAACATCTGAAATTCTGTATAGGGGTATATACACACACACACTTATATGTATTTATACACATACACACATATAGGTGTTATAGGAGCGGAGACCTATGCCTATTAATTATTTCATTAGCGCAAGCATAGGTTTCTGCTACTTTCACACCTATATATGTGTATGTGTATATATACATACATGTGTGTGTGTATATATACCCCTACACAGAAGTTCTGATGTCATGCCTGACTCCAAACATGTCCTCAAAAAAGCCCAATAAAACGCCTGCAACAAAAAGCCGGGTGACAGGGGCGAAGCCACCATCATGTTCTATAAGTGTTCTAAGAGAAACAATCTTTTCTCTATAGCGGTCACCCTAACATGGAAGGGTTTTGTCACCCTGCCATAGCAGTCAGAGTCAGTTAACCCTACACTACACTACGTTCACCCTGGCACTTAACACTTTCCCTACAGAAACTAGATTATTAAATCTAACTATAGTGGAAAATAGTACCCTAACTACACTAGATATCCCTTTCCTCACACTAATAATTGCTAAATGACACTTTGAGAGCAGAAGTATCAGAACTGCTTCCACTCTCTTCTACATCCCTGTATTAAAATGCTAGAGATTTGGCGGGGCTATCTTATATATTGGGGGGGGCGTATTCACTAATGATTGGCCTCTGGAACCCCTAGTCACTCCAATCACATTCCTAGCATTCTCCTGCCCCCTCAATTGGCTTTTACTGATGGTTCTGGTCCAATCACAGGCTTTTAAAGCCCAGTTCCTGTCCCTTTGCATTTTGGTCTGTTCTGGTTGCCGAATTCCGAACTTTTTCAGCAAAGAGTTCGGAATTCGGCTGAATTTCGAATAGTCAATGTTCGGGTCGAACCGAAGGAAATACATACTGTATGTGGGTAAGCATGCAACACACAAATTACCACCCCTACTGCCTGCTCTACACATATATGTGTCCGCAGGTAGCAGCACCTTATTCTGTGTTATTAAAGGGCCCACCTATGTGCTGACACATCTATGTGTTTGCCTAGGTAAACAGTTCTCCATCGCTTGATCCCCCCTCCTCAACTGCTCTCCCTTTTCTGTATCTATGCACAAGCAACACAGTCATCATTGGTCTATACTACAGAGCACCTCCCATTTGCTTCATATCTATTACTAGGGGGTCGGCTTATGTCATCCCTGTAGATAGCAGAGAAAGCTGATAACAATGATTGAGATCATTTCAGCTTACATTTTTCTCTGCAGCTGCATGGAGGAACATTTGGAAATGTAGGTACAATGTCAAAAAAGAGCAAAGTAAATCATCACAATGTAATCTTAGCATTACTATGGCAAGCACAATGATTATTCTTGTTACCTCTGACATAGTTGACGTTCACAGGAAATTCTCCAAAATGATACCTCACAACACACTATGAGAAGACAGCTCAAGGAAGCTGCAAAGGTAGCAATTGTTTGTTTGACTATAGGTTCCTTATAAAATGTAAAATGTAAAATAAATGCATGGGAAAAAAAAACATCTCAATGCATGTAAAAACAGCAAGATGCATTGCAAAATGCATGAAAATGCAACTGAAAATTATAGCTTCATCTGTACATTTTCCATTGCACTGTTATGTGAACAGAACCTTAATTTTTTTTATATACAATATATTGTTGTCATAGAATCTAGTAAAAATGTTACATCTTTTTTTATATAAAATTTAGGGTATCCCTTAAGAAAATTCCACTAAAGTTCTATATGTTGTAGTCATTTTTCACCATACAATAAACCTAAACTCTGTTGTTGCCCCTTTGAAGATGTCCTGTCGGACGAAATGTACATAGGGCAGAGTCTAGTAGTGAAGTTATCACGCCCGCCCAGAGAGTCGGTGGTGCTGTGCGATATGCTTGTCATACTATCTGTTTTGTGAGTACCCACTTGGTTTATAAATAAATGTTTTTAAATGGTACTTCACTATGGGATTTCCTTGCTCTTTCCTTGGTATGTGTTTTTGCTGCTGAGACCGGTATGTGAGAAGCAATCCATTGACCACTTTTGGGGCATGCCATTCATGAGATAGTGAGACATGAGACTTGATGAGGTGTGAGAGGAAGAGAGCTGGAGCCATCCATCCATGTGAAATCTGTCATCTTTTAAATGCTGATTTAGACCTCTTGAGTCGACTTGTTGGGTCTCAGGATTTGGTAAGCAGCATTATAATCACCTGGTGATTGGTGCACAGCAGCTTCATGAAGATTTTGCACATTTTTGGGGGACTTTGATATTTGATTTACAGGATTTGAATATTTTTATATTTTTATTTTGTTTGTTATACACTATACTGTGTATTGAATTTGAATTTTTCCTGACAGTACAACACTATTTCTTTCAATAAACCTAAACTACTGCTATCTGTAGTAGCTGAATGAGAAAAGTTAGATGAAAAAAAAAAAAAACACACACACACATTTACACAAGTCCTTACAAGTGATTTATGAATCTCAATAGTGTAAAAAACTGTATGATAACTGGTAGGTTATCTTACATTTTAAATTGATCATTCATAATTACAGCAGAAGTAAACCTCTGCATAAAAAATATTTTAAAAAGCCCTCCCCCTTACAGGATGTAACATGAGTTACATCATCATGTCACAGAGCAATCCGTAAATGTATACTGAGCTGCACATGCGTGGCTCAGTGTGCATACATTTTGACAGGCAAGGATAAACAGTTAAGACAGAAGAGACCAATAGGGTCTCTTTTGTCATAAAAATCCTACCTATCAATATTTCCTGAGTTTCTTTCCACTTTAAGCACAATTTAAATACTAAAGACTGCTCTATTTTCACAGATTCAGCATTAGAAAATGGTTATAAGATAGTCGGCTGTTTTAAGTTTTGTATTTCTCTCTTTAAGTTTTGTATTTCTCTCTTTTACAAGTCTCTTTAAGGTCTGGGCATTTGGGAACTGCAAGGGCCTTTTTACCCCTATTGTTACCTATAGAGCAAAGGGTCCATTTTACATTATTCCTTCTTAAACATTTTTGAATGCAATACACTTTTTCTGTGATCATTTTCCATTTATATGCAAATAGTCCAATCATATTTTCTTTAGTAATTCAGTGAGTTTATATGGAAGAACTTGCTCTCAATAAATATCCTAATCTTTTCAATTACATTCCTTTCCTTCTCATACATGTTCATTCTTTGCGTCTTATCTTGAACAGTTCAGTACATGAACAATTATTCAACCTATTAAAAACCTTTGTGTGAGTCATATTCCATTGTTGAAATGATTAGAGGTCATCCACATCGAAGTTCAAATTTCTATTTTTATAGCTTTCATTTTTTTTTAATTGTAATTTTAAAACTTTACATTAAACTATATTTCTAATTTAACTTTTTTGCAATTATCAGATTAAATGAAGTAACTGATCTAATGTATTGTTTTTTTTTTTTGCATCAGTTTGTGAAGTAACATTCATAAATGTAAAGAAGAGCAAAGTAATGCGCTCACCGAACCCACAATATAACTTCGCTCACCCGGCGCCAAATTACTTCTGAACACAATAAATAAATTATATAAGCTGCTGCTATAAATTCATAAATGTATATAGGTGCATCAAGATTCAAACAGCTCACAAGATGGTCTCCGAAGTAATGGCCGCCACTGTAAAATAGGAAGCGCGCTTGGAGACATAACTATGAAATAGTTTGTCCTCTTGCAGAAGAAGGCTTCTGTCTGATGTCATCTAGTTGTATGTGCAGGACTCATAGTGACAAGGTTCCTTATGCTGGTGAGGGGGTCTACATGTGATATCTGTTGGCGGTCCCTGTTGGAGTTTCAACGCAGAGGTGTAAGGCGATAAAGGCATTCCCGCTTGCTGTTATATTCTGCTTTTAAACAGATTGGCTCTGGTAAGTGTCCCCACTTAAGGGTACACACAGCGGTGTGGTGAAGGCTTTTGGGTTTCTGCAAGGATATACCCACTCTCATCATCTCCTTACATTCTGGGACTGCATGCATGGACTTCCCTTCATTGATGTGCTCATCCATTCATTTATTTATTTATTGATTCATGTTTTATTACATGGACTTTTAGCGCTGCTAGTGCGTGAAGGAACATTCATAAATATTTAAGCAAGAAATACACTAGGCAACAACTGTTTCTTAACATGACATGGTTTAAGGTAAGCCCTTTCATCAGCATGTAAAATCTACACCCCAAAGGGGTCTTTAACCACTTCAATACAGGGCACTTTTACCCCCTTCCTGCCCAGGCCAATTTTCAGCTTTCAGTACAGTCGCACTTTGAATGACAACTGTGCAGTAATGCAACACTATATGCAAACTTGATTTTTATCAATTTGTTCACACATATAAATCTTTCTTTCGGTGGTATTTAATCACCACTGGGGTTTTTTATTTTTTGCTAGAAAAACTGAAAAAGACTAAAAGTTTTAAAAAATAACTTTCTTTGTTTCTGTTATAAAATTTTGCAAATAAATAATTGTTCTGCATACATTTAGCCCAAAATGTATTCTGATACATTTTTTTGGTGAAATAAACCCAGATTAGTGTATATTATTTAGTCTGAAGGAAGGTTATCGAGCCGACAAACTATTGTATATACAGTATCTGAAAATTGATCAATCCTGATGTACTGATGGACTATCTCATTTCTTGAATCCCTAAAGTTCCAGGACAGTACAAATATCCCCCAAATGACCCCTTTTTGAAAAGAAGACAGTCCAAGGTATTTAGTAAGAGGCAGGGGTGGACTGAGAAACCTCAGGGCCCCCGGGAAAAATAAATCAATGGCCCCTTTCAGACCACACCCACGTTCCACCTCCAGCCACACCCACATCCCGCCTCCAGCCACACCCTACACAATCTTTAGACACAAGAAACAAAAGTGCAATAATTTATAAACAAGTGCAATATAAATAATGAATGCAAAACCAAACTGCAAAATAAATCACAAACCAAGACAAGTGCATTACCAATGATAAAAAGACAAACCAAGACCAGTGCTTTACAAAATCATAAATATACAAAACCAGAGCATTACAAATCACAAACAGACAAAGCCAGAGCAATTCAAATCATAAACAGACAAAACCAAAGCATTACAATGGTAAATTGCCAGGTCTAGGTGGTCACAGGGGGGATTAAATAGTGATAATGGGGGTGAAGTGCAACAGTGAATTCTTAGGTCAGGGGGAGAATCACATTGTAGCAGTAGGGGGGGGCAGGCAGTAGTGAATGCCAGAATGCCAGGTCTAGGGTGGGGTCACTGTGTAGCAGTGGGGGTGGTAGGCAGTGGTGAATCGCCAGGTCTGGGGGGGGCACTGTGTAGCAGTGGGGGTGGTAGGCAGTGGAGAATTACCAGGTCTGGGGGGGGGGTCACTGTGCAGCAGTGGGGGTGGTAGGCAGTGGAGAATTACTAGGTCTGGGGGGGGTCACTGTATAGCAGTGGGGATGGTAGGCAGTGGAGAATTACCAGGTCTGGGGGTGGGGGGTCACATATGCAGTTTCCTGCAGACACCTATAAGTGATATTTGCAGTATGACAGGTGGTGTTGCATTTAAAAGGGACTGATGGAATAGGATGTTATAGATACACAAATATAAAGTCAGGTAGTATCAGTGGAGGCTGGGAATGGGGTGGCAGTGAATCGGCGGGGGGTATAGGTAGTAGTGAATGATCAGGTCTGAAGGGGATCACATATTAGGGGCGGGGGTAGTAGTGAATCATCAGGTCTGGGAGGGGGGGGAATCACAGTGTGGTGGTGAATTTGGGGGGAGATCATATATTGGTGGGGGGGGCAGTGCTGAATCGTCAGTCCCGGGTGTCAGTGGTGAATTGAGTGGTGGGGAATAAGAGCGGAGGTGAATTTGGGGGAGATCACATATTGGTGGGGTGTCAGTAGTGAATTGTGTGGTGTAATGGGGGGAGGGTGACACAGCAGTGGTGAATTGCGTGGTGTAAAGGGGGGAGGGTGACACAGCAGTGGTGAATTTGGTGGGGAGATCACATATTAGAGTGGGGGGTGTCAGTGGTGAATTGTGTGGTTTGGCAGGGGGGGCCCTACACCCCCACTGTATTATACCCCCCACACAGTTCACCACTGATCTCCTCAACACATTCACCACTGCTGTGTCATTCCCCCCGAATGACACAGTAGTGGTGAATTTGGTGAGGAGATCAGTGGTGAATTGTGGGGGGGAGGGTAGTATGATACAGTGGTGGTGAAATTGGTGGGGAGATCACATGTTGGGGTGGGGGGTGACAGTGGTAAAATGTGTGGGGTGGTGGGGGATGACACAGCAGTGGTGAATTTGGTGAGATTACATATAGGTGGGGGTGTCAGTGGTGAATTGTGTGGTGAAGAGGGGGGGATGACACAGCGGTGGTTAATTCGGGGGAGATCACATATTGGTGGGAGTGTCAGTGGGGGTGTAGGGGGGGGGTTGACACAGCGGTGAACTTGGGGGAGATCAACTCTTGGTGGGGATGTCAGTGGTGGTGTGGGGGGGGGTGACACTGCGGTGAACTTGGGGGAGATCACATATTGGTGGGGATGTCAGTGGTGGTGTGGGGGGGGTGACACTGTGGTGAACTTGGGGGAGATCACATATTGGTGGGGAGGTCAGTGGTGGTGTGGCGGGGTGACACTGCGGTGAACTTGGGGGAGATCACACTTGGGGAGATCAAATATTGGTGGGGGTGTCAGTGGTGGTGTGGGGGGGTATGACACAGCGGTGATGACATCTACGCTGTGTCCAACCCCCCCCCCCACACCACCACTGACACCCCCACCAATATGTGATCTCCCCCAAGTTCACCGCAGTGTCATCCCCCCCTACACCACCACTGACACCCCCACCAATATGTGATCTCCCCCAAGTTCACCGCTGTGTCAGCCCCCCCCTACACCACCACTGACACCTGACACCTCCACCAATATGGGATCTCCCCCAAATTCACCACCATGGTGAATTTGGGGGAGATCCCATATTGGTGGGGGTGTCAGTGGATCTGGCATTTAGTTGGGCCTGCCTTGAACAAAGCCTGTACCATACCATCATTCTTAAACTGTTACCATCTATTTAGAGAAATTACCTACCTGTGGACATCGACGTAGCGCCACTCAGTATGTGACGCTGACGCTCCCCCTCTCTCTGAGGACACCATGGAAACCCCAGGCAGGCCCCTCCCTTTCTCCCACTACCATAGCGCTGGATGCCGGGCCTCTCCCCTCCTTCCACTTCCATAGTGACGGCCGCAGGGCCCCTCCCCTCCTCCCAAATCCATAGCGCCGGCCACTGGGCCCCTCCTCTCCCCTCCTCCCACTTCCATAGTGACGGCCGCCGGGCCCCTCCCCTCCTCCCATTTCCATAGCGCTGGCTGCCGGGCCCCGATAGCCCGATTTTGTCTCTGAGACAACATCGGGTGAATTCATGCTGTACTGGCCAGCTGGTCCTCTTCCCGACCGGGCCCTCCTTCCCGGCCGGGCCCTCGGACCACGTCCGAAATGCCCGACCGTTCAGTCCGCCCTGGTAAGAGGGATGATCGAACTTTTGAAAAGTTCGGTTCGACCAGAACACCCGAATTTCCCGAAAGTTTGGTTCGGATTCCAGAACCCCATTGAAATCAAGGGCACCCGAACTTCTGGAATCAAAAAACACCATTTTGAAGCCCTAAAACCCAATAAATGCCCCTAAAAAGTGCCTAGGGTTTTGGGTCATGCCCCAGGGACTATGAATCAGGCAAAAAAAGTTCTTAAAAATTGTCATTTTTGATAGAGAGCCAATTATTGAAAAAATTATTGAAAATAATGATGGGATTTCTTTGGATTTTGTGTCTGGGGGGTCTAAAAAGTGTACCTGTGAAGTTTCAGCTCTGTAGCATGTCCAGAACCAGAAAAAAAACAGATTATTTTTCTTAGAATTTCAGTATCGCAGGGATGATGTTACCCTCCTTTCACACCTGGGTGTTTTTGTTTCAGGCATTTTTCAGGCGTTTTTTGAAGGCGTTTGGAGGCAGGCATGACATCTGAACTTCTGTATAGGGCTATATATATATATTTATATATATATATATATATATATATATATATATGTGTGTGTGTGTCTGTATATATATATATATATATATATATATATATATATATATATATGTATACCCCTAACCCAGAATCTGCATAGTGGGGTCACCCTGACATGGCAGAGTCAGTTCACCCTAAACTACACTACGGTCACCCTGACATGGCAGAGTTCGGTCACCCTGACATGGCAGAGTCAGTTCACCATAAACTACACTACGGTCACCCTGACATGGCAGAGTCAGGTCACCTAAACTACACTACGGTCACCCTGACACTTAAAGGTATCCCTACAAAAACTAGATTATTGAATCTAACTATAGTGGTATATAGTACCCTAACTACACTGCATATCCCTTTCCTCACACTAAAAGAACAGCTCCATACAGCAGAGAAACACAAATGCTTCCACTCTCTTCCACAGCCCCTGTATTACAGTGCTAGAGGTTTGGCGGAGCTATGTTATATACTGGGGGGCGTATGGGGGGCGTATGGGGGGCGTATTCACTACTGGTTGGCCTCTGGACCCCGTAGTCACTCCAATCACATTCCTAGCAGACTCCTGCCCCCTCAATTGGCTTTTACTGATGTTTCTGGGCCAATCACAGGCTTTTAAAGCCCAGTTCCTGTCCCATTGCATTTTGGGCGGTTCTGGTGGCCAAATTCCGAACTTTTAGCGCAAAAAGTTCGGAATTCGGCCGAATTTCGATCACCCAATGTTTGGGTCGAACCGATGGTCGACCGAACCGTTCGATCATCCCTAGTGGCAGTACGGAAATTATTTTCTTTACTTTTTTTTTTTAATTAAACATTTTTTACTTTTTTTATGATTTTTTTTAACACACTATGACTAGTGCAAAATAATGTTACCACAGTAACATTGGACTACTCTGGGGAAGTGATCAGGATTTTTGTATACATTATGTTTGCTTATAGCAGTGAATTACATTGCTATAAGCAAGCATTTTACTTAATGAAACTGAAGTACTCAGTCAGTTTTGTTGTGATTAGCTGTGATTGGTCATAGCTAATCACATAGTACAGATGGGCAGTGTTTGGCCCTGTCTGTACCATGTAATCAAATTGACCAATCATAGCTAGCAACACAATGTATACAATGGATGGCATGAAAGGAAGCCATCCAATGTCTGCAACTGTCATGTGCCTTGTTGTGATTGGTCACAGTGGTCACATAGCACTGGCAGCTAGCCAGTACTCTGATCAGTCATCACCAGGGGTATCCTGTGGACATGGCCAGTGACAGATCGTGCCACTGTGTGGCCCCTAAGACTCCATGATTGGCACTTCCTGACAGGATGTCGTATGATGTCCACTCAGGATATTAACGCCAATGCCCAGCCATCATTCTGCTAATAGCCGGGCAGGAACTGGTTTAGATAGCATAATGTATTTTCCAGACAATGGTCCCAATGTGTAGCGCATTAACTTACTCCACTGATTAAAGCTGATGAACAGGCAGATGACTAAAGAAACGTATCAAGTGAGAGACAAAAATGTAGTAATCAACAATGTCTGAAAGGGGTAGAGTCAGATGAATGATAGGACTCTCTACCATATTTAGAGATATTTTTGCATGCAGAGTAAACTATGCACAATCTTTTTTTATTGAATGAGTGGGATGAAGCTTTTTCACATCATGCCTACTAAAGACCCAAAGCTTTTAACTCTCTCAGCACTGGATGTTTAGCACCAGAAAAAGGAGCAGACATCCCTGCACAGAAGAGTTCTATGGGATTCAGCAGCCTATACAATGTATGACATACTTCATTACAGGTAAATAATGTAGTAAGAAAAACATTTTTTTTTAGCTAAACTTCAGCTTTAAAGCAAACATGTGTCTTGCCAATGAAGGGCAGAACGACAGGCTAATTATAATGTCCCCTTTCCCAGCAACTTATCACTTCTCTACCTATCCATTTAGTCACCAGGACTAGTGTTGAACGAACATGGACTGTATTATTCGTGTTCGTACCGAATAATTGGATTTTTGTTACTCGAACACGGACCCGAAAACTTTACTGTATGTTCGGGTTTAAAATCCGTGTTCGGTCATTTTATTTCCGGGTTTGTATGTAATGGCACGCTTTTAATGGCGGGCTTTCAACAGGCAATCAACAAGCGTTTAACTGGTGTGCCTTAAGCCATCCCAGCCATGCCTACTAATGTATTAGTAGCTGTGATTGGCCATCTGAAGCATGTGACCATGTTTTTATAAGTTTGTGTCTGTGTCATTCTGCTGTAGATTAGGGACAGAGCACACATCATACGTGCTGGCTGCTGATTAGGGACAGACAGTGAAAAATTATATTGTGTCCGAAAAGAATTCAGGGTCAGGTCGGAGTGCAGGCAGGGCGAGTTATTAGGGCATTTTAGGGTGAGGCTGGAGAATAGGCAGGGTCAGTGTTCTACATCGATTTTGCTGTGTGTGGGGTGGTGCAGTGAACACAATCTTTTTGCCCGCTGAGGAGGAGGGAGAAAAAAATCTTTTTTATCAGTCAGTTGTGTGCAGCGTTTTTCCTTTAGTGCTGCTGACTGTGATAATACACTGCTGTGTTCACATGTGCTATTATTGAGTGATTTTAAAATTTATACACTTTTTTCTATTCCACTATTCAATATACACCCTTTTGGGTTAATAAAAATTAAATTGTGGCATAGTCTGTACTAATCTATTTAAAAATTACAAACTTAAAGGGGAATTTCCTTTTTTTTCCCTTCATAGCCTGCAGCAGAGCTGACTGATATAAGACACTGCTGTGTTCACATGTGCTAGTGATTTTAAAATTTATACACTTTTTTCTATTCCACTATTCAATATATACACCCTTTTGGGTTAAAAAAATTAAATTGTGGCATAGTCTGTACTGATCTATTTAAAAATTACAAACTTAAAGGGGAATTTAATTGTTTTTTTCCCTTCATAGCCTGCAGCAGAGCTGACTGATATAAGACACTGCTGTGTTCACATGTGCTATTGAAAAATCACCAATTTTATATCATATTTTCTATTCCGCTATTCGATCTACACCCTTTGGGGTAAAAAGAATTAAATTGCGGGATAGTCTGTATCGGTACATGTGAGATACACCTTTCCAATTTTTGGGGCGCATCTCATACCGTCAAGGATTGCAGGGTGCTTCAGTTTGCCTCCTGCCTGTTCCGAACTCCTCCTACTCCTCATCCTGCCTTTGGGGTACAAAAAATAGTAATCGGGGCCTAGTCTGGGTCTGTACGTGTGAGATAGATGCACCTTTTGATATCATATTTTCTATTCGGCTATTCAATCTACACCCTTGGGGTAAAAACAATTAAATTGCTGGATAGTCTGTATCGGTACGTGTGAGATACACCTTTCAAATTTTTGGGGCGCATCTCATACCGCCGAGGATTGCAGGGTGCTTCAGTTTGCCTCCTGCCTGTTCCGAACTCCTCCTACTCCTCATCCTGCCTTTGGGGTACAAAAAATAGTAATCGGGGCCTAGTCTGGGTCTGTACGTGTGAGATAGATACACCTTTTGATATCATATTTTCTATTCCGCTATTCAATCTACACCCTTGGGGTAAAAACAATTAAATTGTGGGATAGTCTGTATCGGAACGTGTGAGATACACCTTTACAATTTTTGGGGCGCATCACATACCGCTGAGGATTGCAGGGTGCTTCAGTTTGCCTCCTGACTGTTCCGAACTCCTCCTACTGCTCATCCTGCCTTTGGGGTACAAAAAATAGTAATCGGGGCCTAGTCTGGGTCTGTACGTGTGAGATACATACACCTTTTCATATCATATTTTCTATTCCGCTATTCAATCTACACCCTTGGGGTAAAAACAATTAAATTGCGGGATAGTCTGTATCGGTACGTGTGAGATACACCTTTCCAATTTTTGGGGCGCATCTCATACCGCCGAGGATTGCAGGGTGCTTCAGTGTGCCTCCGCCTATTCCGAACTCCTCCTACTCCTCATCCTGCCTTTGGGGTACAAAAAATAGTAATCGGGGCCTAGTCTGGGTCTGTACGTGTGAGATAGATACACCTTTTGATATCATATTTTCTATTCCGCTATTCAATCTACACCGTTGGGGTAAAAACAATTAAATTGCGGGATAGTCTGTATTGGTATGTGTGAGATACACCTTTACAATTTTTGGGGCGCATCTCATACCGCCGAGGATTGCAGGGTGCTTCAGTTTGCCTCCTGCCTGTTCCGAACTCCTCCTACTCCTCATCCTGCCTTTGGGGTACAAAAAATAGTAATCGGGGCCTAGTCTGGGTCTGTACGTGTGAGATACATACACCTTTTGATATCATATTTTCTATTCCGCTATTCAATCTACACCCTTGGGGTAAAAATAATTAAATTGCGGGATAGTCTGTATCGGTACGTGTGAGATACACCTTTCCAATTTTTCGGGGCGCATCTCATACCGCCGAGGATTGCAGGGTGCTTCAGTTTGCCTCCTGCCTGTTCCGAACTCCTCCTACTCCTCATCCTGCCTTTGGGGTACAAAAAATTGTAATCGGGGCCTAGTCTGGGTCTGTATGTGTGAGATACATACACCTTTTGATATCATATTTTCTATTCCGCTATTCAATCTACACCCTTGGGGTAAAAATAATTAAATTGCGGGATAGTCTGTATCGGTATGTGTGAGATACACCTTTCCAATTTTGGGGCGCATCTCATACCGCCGAGGATTGCAGGGTGCTTCAGTTTGCCTCCTGCCTGTTCCGAACTCCTCCTACTCCTCATCCTGCCTTTGGGGTACAAAAAATAGTAATCAGGGCCTAGTCTGGGTCTGTACGTGTGAGATACATACACCTTTTCATATCATATTTTCTATTCCGCTATTCAATCTACACCCTTGGGGTAAAAACAATTAAATTGCGGGATAGTCTGTATCGGTACGTGTGAGATACACCTTCCAAATTTTTGGAGTGCATCTTCCACCGCTGAGGATTGCAGGGTGCTTCAGTTTGCCTCCTGTTCGGACCTCCTCCTACTCCTCATCCTCATCCTCATCCTGCCTTTAGGGTACAAAAAATTGTAATCGGGGCCTAGTCTGTGTTTGTACGTGTGAGATACACCGTTTTGTAAATTTTTTTCTATTCCGCTATTCAATATACACCCTGGTTGAGTGTAAAAAATTTAATTACGGCATAGTCTGTATCGGTACATGTGAGATACACCTTTTCAAATTTGTTTGGAGCATCTCCTTCCACCGCCGAGGATTGCAGGGCGCTTCAGTTTGCCTCCTGTTCCGAACTCCTCCTACTCCTCTTCCTCATCCTCATCCTGCCTTTAGGGTACAAAAAATTGTAATCGGGGCCTAGTCTGTGTTTGTACGTGTGAGATACACCGTTTTATAAAATTTCTCCTATTCCGCTATTCAATATACACCCTTTTGGAGTGTAAAAAATTAAATTACGGCATAGTCTGTATCGGTACATGTGAGATACACCTTTTCAAATTTGTTTGGAGCATCTCCTTCCACCGCCGAGGATTGCAGGGCGCTTCAGTTTGCCTCCTGTTCCGAACTCCTCCTACTCCTCTTCCTCATCCTCATCCTGCCTTTAGGGTACAAAAAATTGTAATCGGGGCCTAGTCTATGTTTGTACGTGTGAGATACACCGTTTTATCAAATTTTTCCTATTCCGCTATTCAATATACACCCTTTTGAGTGTAAAAAATTAAATTATGGCATAGTCTGTATCGGTACGTGTGAGATACACCTTTTAAATTTGTTTGGCGCATCTCCTTCCACCGCCAAGGATTGCACGGCACTTCAGTTTGCCTCCTGTTCCGAACTTCTCCTACTCCTCTTCCTCATCCTCCCTTTAGGGTACAAAAAATTGTAATCGGGATCTAATCTGTGTTTGTACGTGTGAGATACACCGTTTTATATCTTTTTTTTATATTCCGCTATTCAATATACACCCTTTTGGGGTGAAAAAAATTAAATTTGCGTCATACTTTGCATATTTGACTGTGAGATACACCCGTTGTATTTGTATACTGTTTTTCTATTCCTCTATTTAATAAACACCCTTTTGGGGTAAAAAAAATTAAATTGCGGCATAGTTTGCATATTTGACTGTGAGATACACCCGTGCGATACTGTTGTTGTTTTGTTCTGCTATTCAATAAACACCTTTCTAGGGCAAGATCATAAATTACAGAAATATGAGGAGACCGTCAAATAGGGGCCGTGGCCTGGGTCGTGGTGCTGCTGGTAGAGCTCCTGTTGCAAGGAGAGGACGTGGTCGATCTGTGCCAGCTACACGCACAAGTGAAACACCTTCCTCAAGTGTGAGTAGGCGACAGAACCTGCAGCAGTATTTGGTAGGGCATCATGCGCCTCTAGAAGTGATGAGGCCAGATGAAGTACAGGCGATAGTAGATTGGGTTGCTGACAGTGCCTCCAGTTCCTTCACATTGTCTCCCACCCAGTCTACTGCAGAAAGGTCAGAGTTGGCACCTGCAGCCAATGTCCAACCGTCTTTCACCTCACCCCCTTGCAAATCAGGCAAGCAGTCTGAGCCCCAAGTCATGCAGCAGTCTCTTCTTCTTTTAGATGACTCTGTCAGCAGGGTTTCCCAGGGCCATCCACCTAGCCCTGCCCCAGAAGTGGAAGAGATTGAGTGCAGCGATGCCCAACCACTTATTTCTCAAGATGAGTACATGGAAGGACCATCGCAGCACGTCTCCGATGATGACGAAACGCAGATGCCAACTGCTGCGGCACTCAGAATTGTGGAGACCGACAAGGAGGGCAGGGGTGAAGACTGGGTGGAAGATGATGTGGAGGACGATGAGGTCCTCGACCCCACATGGAATGAAGGTCATGCAGGTGACCTGAGTAGTTTGGAGGAAGAGGCAGTGGTCGCACAGAGCCACCAGCACAGCAGAAGAGGGAGCAGGGTGCAGAAGCGGAGCGGCCGTGCCCTAGACACTACGCCTGCTACTGCCCAAGGCAGCAAGGGACTGAGCACACCAAAGCCAGCTCAAAGGAGTTCTCTAGCGTGGAAGTTCTTCAGAAAATGTGCTGATGACAGGACACGAGTTGTTTGCACCCTGTGCAATCAGAGCCTGAAGCGAGGCATAAACCTTCTCAACCTGAGCACAACCTGCATGATCAGGCATCTAAGTGCAAAGCACGAGCTGCAGTGGAGTAGACACCTTCAAAACCAAGAAAGGTCTCTGGCTCCTCCTGCTTCCTCTTCTGCTGCAGTCTCGGTCTCTCCATCCACCTCTGTAGTGATACCGGCACCTGCCACCCCGCAAACAGACGATCTGTCAGCAACACCACCACCTGGGTCACCAACCATCTCCACAATGTCCCGTGGAAGCGTTCAGCTTTCCATCTCCCAAACACTTGAGAGGAAGAGGAAGTACCCCCCTACCCACCCGCGATCCCTGGCCCTGAATGCCAGCATTTCAAAATTCTTGGCCTTTGAAATGCTGTCATTCCGTCTGGTGGAGACGCACAGTTTTAAAAGCCCAGCCGCCACTACTTTTCCAGGCAAGCCATCCCTTCCCTGCACAACCAAGTGGGGGAAAAAAATCAGGTGTGCACTGTGCAATGCCATCTGTGCCAAGGTCCACCTAACTACTGATGCGTGGACCAGTAAGCACAGTCAGGGGCGTTATATCTCCCTAACGGCACACTGGGTAAATGCAATGGTGGATGGGCCTGAGGCGGATAGCAATTTGGCCCATGTCCTTCCACCACCGAGGATTGCAGGGCGCTTCAGTTTGCCTCCTGTTCCTAACTCCTCCTACTCCGCTTCCTCATCCTCTACTGCCTCCTCATCCGGTCAGCGTAACACCTTCACCACCAACTTCAGCACAGCCAGGGGTAAATGACAGCAGGCAGTTTTAAAACTTGCCTGTTTGGGGGAAAAACCACACACCGCGCAGGAGTTGTGGAGGAGCATGGAACAGCAGACAAATGAGTGGTTGCTGCCAGCGAGCCTCAAGCCCGGCCTGGTGGTGTGCGATAACAGGCGAAATCTCATAGCAGCTCTGGGCCTAGCCGGTTTGACGCACATCCCTTGCCTGGCGCATGTGCTGAATTTGGTGGTGCAGAGGTTCCTTAAAAATTACCCCGATATGCAGGGCCGGCGCTACCTGTAAGGCGACCCAGGCAGTCGCCTAGGGCGCCACTCTGCAGGGGGGCGCCAGCATTCTATTTGTAAACTTGCACTGTCTGTCCTGTCCGCAATGACTGTTGCTGGCCGGGCGGCGCGGCGCCCCTCTTGCTGCTGTAATTAGTACGATCGCTCGGCCTCGGCGGGCGGCGGCGCCCTCGGCTCGCCGCTGGAATCAATCATCATGTCTCTCTCCCTGTCTTGTGTGTGACACTGACACACAGACTGTGACAGGCAGCGCCGCGCGTCTTTGTATCACTGCAGTGGAGGCTGTGGAGCTGTGGAGGTTCCCCCTGCCCTGCCAATGACGTCGGGCGGGCGGGGGGAGCCGGAGAGGAGAGCGGGGGGAGCCGGGGAGGAGAGCGAGCGGGCGGATGGGGGAGGAGACCGGGCGGACGGGGGGAGGAGACCGGGCGGGCGGGGGGAGGAGACCGGGCGGGCGCAGAGCGGGAAGGATCACATTTTGAATCTGAGGAGCAGCAGGAGCAGATTCAGATAGTGCAAGAAGGACCAGTCTAGTCCCCGCCCCCGGCCAGACCCAGCAAGATAGAGAAGGAAGAAGAAGGAGAAGAAAGAGGACCTGTCCGACCACCTGCTGCCATTTTGAACATAAAACGTGAGTGAAAATGTGTATTTTAAATTGCTATATTCACTGAGGTGAGGGAGGGTAACATTACATTTATCCTTAGGATGGAGTATACTGTAATTGTTTTATTGTGGCCGTTTTAAAAAATCTCTACTTCTCTTGTCTTGTGCTCGGCTCGCGCCCTATTGTATTCTGCCTAAGCCCCGGTTCACACTTATGCGATGCGGGAAGGCTGCAAATTCGCAGCCTGTTCCCGCATCGCAAACGCACCCCCGGCAGTTCACACTGCCATATGTGATACACAAGGGGTGTCAATGAAATTTTAACGACACCCCCAGTTTGATGATCGCATATCGCAGTGCGATCTTTAGCCCCGGTTCACACTTGTGCGTGTGCGGGGTTCGCATGTAATATCGGAGCTCACTGCTCCTTCATTACATGCGATCGGCTCTGCGGTGCGAGTTTAGCCATACTAAATTCGCATCGCACCCGCAGCAAACACGCACAGGGACCCTTTTTGGCAGCCACATTAGGATCGGATCGCACAGCGGTTCACACTTGTGCGATCCGATCCTGTGCGAACTGCACGATCGCACTGCGATATGCGATCAAACTGGGGGTGTCGTTAAGATTACATTGACACCCCCAGTGTATCGCATATGGCAGTGTGAACTGCCGGGGGTGCGTTTGCGATGCGGGAACAGGCTGCGAGTTTGCAGCCTTCCCGCACTCGCATAAATGTGAACCGGACCTTAGTGCCGGTTCACATATGTGCGGCTGCGGCGATCGCATGTAATATCGGAGCGCACTGCTCCTTCATTACATGCGATCTCCCGTGCGGTGCAAATTCAGCCATACACTTTGTATGGCTAAATTCGCACTGCACCCGCAGCAAAGACGCACATGACCCTTTTTTCAGCCGCATCAGGATCGGATCGCATGGTGGTTCACACTTGTGCGATCCGATCCTGTGCGAACTGTCAGATTGCACTGCGATATGCGATCAAACTGGGAGTGTCGTTAACATTTCATTGACACCCCCAGCGTATCGCATATGGCAGTGTGAACTGCCAAGGGTGCGTTTGCGATGCGGGAACAGGCTGTATATTCGCAGCCTTCCCGCATCGCATAAGTGTGACCCGGACCTTACAGTTCGCACAGAATCGGATCGCACAAGGGTGAACCACTGTGCGATCCGATCCTGATGCGGCTGAAAAAAAAGGGTCATGTGCGTCTTTGCTGCGGGTGCAGTGCGAATTTAGCCATACAAAGTGTATGGCTGAATTCGCACTGCACAGAGATCACATGGAATGAAGGAGCAGTGCGCTCCGATATTACACGCGATCACCACAGCCGCAATAATGTGAACCAGCACTTAGGACCGGTTCACATTTGTGCGATCACAGAGATCGCATGTAATTCGGAGCGCACTGCTCCTTCATTCCATGCGATCTCTGTGCGGTGCAAAATTAGCCATGTAGTTTGCACTGCGAGATGCGATCTGATCTGGGGGTGTCATTAACTTTTAATTGACACCCCCCCTGCGTATCGCATATGGCAGTGTGAACTGCCAGGGGTGCGGATGTGATGCAGGATCACGCTGCATATTCGCAGAATTCCCGCATCACACAAATGTGAACCGGGACTACAGGCGCTCACAGCTCATAGCTGCAGGTGAGCAACTGTCGTAGGTCTACGCCATTTTGCGCTTGAGGGCCAGCCTGTCGCAGACCCGCAGTAAATATGTGGTGGGCAGTCCAGAACAGGTTAATAAGGCAGTGTAAAAGTTAAGAATAACGTGAATTGAAGGCCCTGTTTACATCTACTTGGTGTCGTTTTTCCATGTTGCATCGCTCTGCGTGTTTTACACACATTTTTAGGTGCGCTGCCATTAAACTCTATTAGAATGACCCTTTCATTAAAGTGCATCATTGCCCTGCATGCTGCATGTTTGATGCACTTTCATAAAACATGTGTTCTAATACAGATTAATGGCAGTGCACCTAAAAATGTGTGTATAACGCTCATAAAAATGTGACACAGAAAAACCACAGCACACAGATGTGAACCTAGCTGTACTGTAACCTGTAATAACGAATCAAATGTGTCTGACTGTAAGTCCTGGTTCACATTTGTGCAATGCTGGAACGCTGCGAATATACAGCGTGTTCCCGCATCGCATCCTCACCCCTGGCAGTACACACTGCCATATGCGATACGCAGAGGGTGTCAATTAAAAGTTAATTACACCCCCAGTTTGATCGCATATGGCAGTGCGATCTGCAGTTCGCACAGAATCGGATCGCACTAGTGTGAACCTCTGTGCGATCCAATTCTGCTGCGGATTAAAAAAAAGGTTACTGTGCGTGTTTAGTGCAATTGCAGTGCGAATTCAGCCACACAAACTATGACTGAAATTTGTACCGCACAGAGATCGCATGTAATTTAGGAGCAATGCGCTCCGAATCACATGCGATCTCTGTGATCGCACAAATATGAACCGGGACTAACAGACTGAAGTTTAATGCAATAAATGCAATATAGTAAAACGTTTTAGGCCCCAACACATTACCATCATGTTATGGAAGTGTATGTGTGGTGTACTACACTACATGGTCTGACTGTAACAGACTGAAGTTTAATGCAATTATGGGAGACACTTTGGTTGGGGGCCTGTGGAACCCAGCTTACCTTACAAAGGTTGGGAAATCCCTCTCTCAGCCCCCTAGGCCTCTCTTATGTGTAAGGGCTCTTTCACACAGTCCGCCTCCGTAGGCGGATCCGGATCCGTGCTGCTCAGCTGAGCTGGCGGATGACAGCTTCATCTCTGCTTGCAGTGCGGAGAGGGAGGTGTCACAGCCCCCACTGCTCTCTATGGGGGATCGGATGAAAGCGGACCGCCTGTCCGCTCTCATCCGATCCCATCCGATCTAATCCCCTGGACGGATGGAAAATAGGGTTTCCATCCGCCCGGATTTCACGGATAGGATACGGATGTCAGTGGACATGTCTCCGCTGACACCCGCTGCCCCATAGGGATGCATGGGGCATCCGATCAGATCCACCGAAAAAACTGACAGGGGGATCTGATCGGAGCGCCTGTGTGAAAGGGGCCTAACTCTGTGTTTAGACTTGTAATAAATGTGTATTGTATTCTCTTTTATCATTGTTGCTGGCAGTCTGGTCTTCCAGTCTGGTTTAAGTGTGCCGAGTTAATTAGCATGTTAGTGAACACTTTTGCAAGGCACTATAGATGAGATTAGCTATGAGTCAGCTGCAACTCATTAGCTAACCATTGTGTGATGTTTTGGGTAAACATTCGGGTCATTGTTCATATAGTGACTGACATACTTCTCAAGTGTATAAAAGTTGCTTTCAGACACATATAAGCTAAGTTCAGGCTAGTTTTTGTATGTAGGGCGGCTGGAATATTTATATATGTTCAAGACTGGAAGAAGCCGTAGACTGACAGAAGCCCACAAGTACAGTTTGGGTCGGAGGTCCTGTTACATATGTGTGTACTAATGCGCATTGTGCCACACATTAACCCTAAGGTAGCCTGTTTGTTTTAAAGACCTGCATAAAACCCCCAACAAATTTACATTCAGCATTTTAGGCAATGCAAAGCATGTTCGTGTTTTGCCACGCATTGTGTTGCACAGCAAGTGCAATGAGAAGGTGTGTTGGGGTGTCATATAAGAAATTGAAGGTTTAGTCTACAAGGTAGTGTACCTGACATTACTTGATTGTTTTCTTGCATAAAATTGCCTGAAAATCTGATATCACAGAGAAAGTATTCCTATGTTTTTAGGTTCAACAGACACGTGACGTGACTCCACTCTTTGAAGAAATTGAATGTTTATGATACAAGGTATTGTACCTGACATTACTGGATTGTTTTCTTGCAGAAAATTGCCTGAAAATCTGATCTCACAGAGAAACTATTGCTATGTTTTAGTAGATTTGGCATTGATTTTTGTAAAGTAGTGAGTGTACAGCTTGTATAACAGTGTACATTTGCTGTTCCCTCAACACAGCCATTCATTTCTAAATTTCTTTGGCAACAAAAGTGAGTACACCCCTAAGTGAAAATGTTGAAATTGGGCCCAATTAGCAAATTTCCCTCCCCGGTGTCATGTGACTCGTTAGTGTTACAAGGTCTCAGATGTGAATGGGGAGCAGGTGTGTTAAATTTGGTGTTATCGCTCTCACTCTCTCATACTGGTCACTGGAAGTTTAACATGGCACCTCATGGCAAAGAACTCTCTGAGGATCTGAAAAAAAGAATTGTCGCTCTATAAAAAAGATGGCCTAGGCTATAAGAAGACTGCCAAGACCCTGAAACTGAGCTGCAGCATAGTGGCCAAGACCATACAGTGGTTTACCAGGACAGGTTCAACTCAGAACAGGCCTCGCCATGGTCGATCAAAGAAGTCGAGTGCACATGCTCAGCGTCATATCCAGAGGCTGTTTTCGATTGCTGCAGAGGTTGAAGGGGTGGGGGGTCAGCCTGTCAGTGCTCAGGCCATACGCCGCACACTGCATCAAATTGGTCTACATGGCTGTCGTCCCAGAAGGAAGCCTCTTCTAAAAATGATGCACACCATTATGTTGTGACGGTGTATGATTGTGTGTCTGTGCACGGGGGGATGCGTGCTAGCTCTCAGTTGCCCTCTCCATTTTTAAGTCTTGATGTTTACATCAACTGCGTCTGCTCTCATACATACAAAACGTAGTCTTAAGGCCCGTACACACGTACCGATCGTCGGCATACAAACGTCGGTGGACGAAGGATCTGCCGATTGTACGCGTGTTAGTATGGTGCCTCCGACAGATGTCTGCGCACAATCCGCGGACAAAAGTCTTTCTTGCAAACATGAAAATATTTGTATGCCGACACCAGAACGGACGATTGTTCGCCTGTCAGTACACAATTCGGCCGACAGACCGCAGATTTGCAAGACTGGGCATGCTCAGAAAATAGAAAACACAGGGAAAGTTAACCATTACATGACATCACTTCTGCAGTCGGCGGACAAAATTCTTGTGCTGTCCTTGTGCTGTCTTTGCACTTTTCAGCAGACACCGACATCCCGGGGAGAAAAGAGGAACATTTGTATGCCGACCATCGGTACGTGTGTACGGGGCTTTAGCCATAGTCTTACATACACATATTTTTTTGCGTCTTTCACACTCACACACGTGCGCACATATGTACTGTAGGTTTCTAAATGATTTCCAAGTATTATTGTGGTTTGGTGATCATCAAAGAGAATATTAATTAAATATTAATAATTTTTGATGTACATTTATTCTACAATAGTTATTTCTATAACTGAACAAGATGTCTGCACCACCAGCACGAAAGAAATTGTCTGGTGCTGCTTTCCGAAAGAAAAGAAGGCTCCAAGAAGAAGATACTTCTAAGATGGCTGGATCATTGAATAGGTTCTTTAAACCTGATCCAGTGCAAAAAGCTGTAAGCGAGATGGAGTGCAGAACTACAGAGAATCAAGAAGCTGTAGTAGATGTCGACCCACACCCTTCTACTTCAACTGTGGGCGAACATTCTTTGGGTATAGAAAGTGATACCAACACTGAGGAAGAGAGTTCACAGAAATCAGCATCATCAGAAGATGAAAATGGAAAAAGCACGCTGTTAGACTTCTTTGATCCAGCTGACTGGCCTGATACGCTTACTAGCTCACTAAAAGAAACTATCGTTCTGAAAGGTCCCGCAAAGCCAAAAGAGCACTTTGCATTTCCTAAAGATGCATCCAAGAGACGGTTTACATTAACCCACTATAGACGGCGCCTTGGAAATGGTGAAGTGCATGTTAGAAAGTGGCTGAGTTATTCTCCTAGACTGGACAAAATATTTTGCTTTTGTTGTAAACTCTTTACAACGACGAAAATGAGTCTGACAACGGGAGGCTACAACGATTGGAAAAATGTGTCCCAGTGTCTGGCTACACATGAAATGTCTCCATCTCACCTCACTGCTATGGGAGACTGGACAGAACTGCTAACAAGGCTTGGGTCAGGAAGTACTATTGACCATTCATACCAGAGATTATTGGCAACTGAAACGCAGCACTGGCAGAATGTTCTTCAGCGGCTTGTAGCCATTGTTCAATACCTTGGGAAGCAGTGCTTGGCTTTCAGGGGCAGTAGTGACACACTGTACTCTGAAAACAATGGAAATTACTTGCAACTTGTCGAAATGATTGCAACATTTGATAGTGTGATGCAAAGCCACTTAAAAAAGATACATAATGCAGAAATTCATCATCATTATTTAGGAAAAGACATCCAAAATGAACTAATTGGTTTAATTTCAAAAGAAATACAGAGGCGCATTCTGCGGTTGCTTAAGGATGCCAAGTACTATTCCATTATACTTGACTGCACCCCTGACATCACTCTTGTTGAACAGATGACTATGATTTTCAGGTTTGTATCTGTTAAGCAAGGAGACTCACCAACTGCAAATCCTGAAATACACATTGAGGAAAGATTCCTTGGTTTCCTGCCAGTTCACAACTCATCTGGAGAAGGATTAACAGGGGTAATTTTGAATGAGCTTGAAATGCTGAAGATACCTCTCAGTGATATGAGAGGTCAAGGGTATGACAATGGCTCCAACATGAAGGGCAAGCACTCAGGAGTACAAAAAAGAATCATGGACCTGAACTCACGAGCTTTCTATGTCCCCTGCAGTGCTCATTCCTTAAACCTGGTAGTAAATGATGCTGCTATGTGCTGTAGGGATGCCAGTACATTTTTTGGCATTCTTCAGAAAACATATGTTTTTTTATCAGGTTCAACAAATCGATGGGATGTTCTAAAAAAGCATGTGAGCAAGCTGACAGTTAAGCCGCTATCTGATACTAGATGGTCAAGCAGAATTGATGCTATTCGGCCATTTAGGTTCCATGTTGGAGAAGTGTATGACACCTTAATTGAAATCGGAGGTGATATGAATTTTGCTGCTCTTGCAAGAATCGAGGCTTCATCCTTGGCAAAAGAGCTAAACAAGTTTAAATTCTTGTGTCTTATCATCCTTTGGTTTAACATATTAAGTCGAATTAATTCTGTCAGCAAAGTTCTTCAAAGCCCGTCAATGTACTTGCCAGATGTTGTGGAACTTTTGGAATCAATCAAGACATTTTTTCAATCTTATCGGACAGATGAAGGTTTTGAGGATTTACTTAAAGAAGCAGGAGAGCTAGCAGTGGAAATGGAAATCGACCCAGTGTTTCCCCCTCAAGTGCACCAGCCGAGGAAAAAAAAAAGGTTGTTTTTGTATGAGGTTCCAGATGATCCTATCTTGGATCCTAAAAATAAATTTAAAGTGGAATGTTTCTTCACAATATTAGACACAACAATAAAATCTGTGCAAGAAAGATATGAACAGCTGAAATTTCATTCCACACATTTTCAATTTTTATATGACATCCACAAGCTAAAAGATGTTCAAAAAGAAGAACTTCTGAAGTTCTGCATGGAATTGCAGAATGTTTTAACCGATGCAAAATCAAAGGAGTCTGATGTAGATGGAAGGCAACTGTGTGAAGAACTTGCTGTCTTGGCTCCTGTTATAAAACCTCCAATGACACCTGTTGATATTTTGGCCTACGCAGTGAGGAATGGATTTGCTCCAAATGTGGCAATTGCACTTCGAATTATGTTAACCCTACCAATCACTGTTGCCACAGGTGAGCGAAGCTTTTCAAAGCTGAAAATTATAAAAAATTATCTGCGTTCTTCAATGTCCCAAGAACGGCTTGTAGGACTTGCCATGATGTCAATAGAGAATCGGACGGCACAGGAGATTGACTTTGAAATATTACTGAAGGACTTTGCAAATGCCAAAGCAAGAAAAGTAAAATTTATTTAGATTGAATAACTGTTTGAAAGTATTTAAGTTATTTAAGCTATTTATGAAGTTGTTGAAGCTGTTTACAAAGTTATTTAGCACTTAAATTGTATGGTGCATTTATATAGTTATTTTGCTACATGTTTGGAGTTCTTTGAATGACCATAGGATTTCTATTGTTGCACTTATATTATGCAAGTATACCACTAGAATAAAAATGTGCAGCGTGTATTTTTCTCTTAACAACTATATGTTGTATTGCACTTTCAGAATGTTTTGTATTAAACTATTAAAATTTGCACTTTATTTTACATTATGGCTTTTTGTGCTTTGGGGGGGGGGGGGGGGGCGGCAATTTTTATTTTGCCTAGGGCGCCAAAAATCCTTGCACCGGCCCTGCCGATATGTCAGAGCTGCTGCAGAAAGTGAGGGCCGTCTGTGCGTATTTTCGGCGTTCTCACCCTGCTGCTGCTCGCCTGGCAGCGCTGCAGCGTAACTTCGGCCTTCCCGCTCACCGCTTCATATGTGACGTGCCCACAAGGTGGAACTCCACCTTGCACATGCTGGAAAGACTGTGCGAGCAGCAGCAGGCCATAGTGGAGTTTCAGCTGCAGCACGCACGCGTGAGTCGCTCTGCGGAACAGCACCACTTCACCACCAATAACTGTGCCTCCGTGCGAGACCTGTGTGCCTTGTTGCGCTGTTTTGAGTACTCCACCAACATGGCCAGTGCCGATGACGTCGTTCTCAGCTTAACTATCCCACTTCTATGCCTCCTTCAAAAAACGATTCGGGCGATGATGGAAGAGGATGTGGCACAGGATGAGGAGGAGGAGGATGAAGAGGTAACATTTCCAAGGCTTTCAGGGCAGTCATTCGCAAGTGGCTCCGAGGGTGGGTTCCTGCACCCACAAACGCCAGGGACACAATTATCCAGCAGGGGCACAGTTCTAGATAATGAGGAGGAGGAGATGGAACCATGTTCACAGCAGGGTGGCACCCAGACCAGCTCATGGCCATCACTGGTGCGT
The DNA here is from genome assembly GCF_965119305.1 of Pelophylax lessonae. Classification (NCBI taxonomy): domain Eukaryota; kingdom Metazoa; phylum Chordata; class Amphibia; order Anura; family Ranidae; genus Pelophylax; species Pelophylax lessonae. The sequence continues at coordinate 387,748,062 of NC_138770.1, forward strand.
GGCTGGGGGGATAATGAGGACACAGACAAAACACCTCCCACAGAGGACAGCCTTTCGTTGCCTCTGGGCAGCCTGGCACACATGAGCGATTACATGCTGCAGTGTCTCCACAACGACCACCGAGTTTCCCACATTCTAACTTGTGCTGATTACTGGGTGGCCACGCTGCTGGATCCCCGTTACAAGGACAACGTACCGTCCTTAATTCACTAACTGGAGCGCGATCGCAAGATGCGCGAGTACAAGCGCACACTGGTAGACGCGATGCTGCTGGCATTCCCACCTGGCAGCGGGGCCACAGTGGAAGCACAAGGCCAAGGCAGAGGAGGAGGAGGAATAGGTCGCCAACGCAACCAGGGCACTGCCAGCACCTCAGAAGGCAGGGTTAGCATGGCCGAAATGTGGAAAAGCTTTGTCAGCATGCCACAACAAACAGCAGCACCAGCAGCTCATATGGAACGTCTTAGCAGGAGGCAGCATTTCACCAACATGGTGGAGCAGTATGTGTGCACACGCCTACATGTAGTGAATGACGGGTCTGCCCCCTTCAACTTCTGAGTCTCCAAATTGAGCACATGGCCTGAGCTTGCCCTTTACGCCTTGGAGGTGCTGGCGTGCCCTGCAGCCAGTGTATTATCTGAACGTGTATTTAGCACGGCTGGGGGCGTTATCACAGACAAGCGCAGCTGCCTGTCCAGAAACAATGTGGACAAGCTCACGTTCATTAAAATGAACCAGGCATGGGTCCCACAGGACTTTTCCGTACCTTGTGCAGAATAGAGATGGATACTGACCTTACCCAGGCATTGTTCTATTTTATGATCTTTCTCACTCTTTTGGGGTGTACCCTCATTTAAAATGACTGAAAAAAAGCAGTGTTGGCTACCTCGTCCTCCTCCACCGCCGCTTCCACCTACACCGCCCATAGGTGTGCGCAGCCTATTGCATTAGGGTGTGCACCCCAAAGTTTAAATACACATGCATGTGTTTGCCTACATGTATATGGCCCCGGTACATTACTCTCCCTGCTGGCAAAGTGAAATAGAAGTGTGTGGCACTTCTCTTATGGCAGAGCAGGTCCGAGGGAGATCTTTCCCATCTCCTCACTGGCAAACAGAGCGATAATGCTAATGTGCCCTAGGTGATTAGGGTGTGCCCAGGCACACCCGGCACACCCTGTGCGCACGCCTATGACTCCGCCACATCCACCACCACCTCAACCTCCCTCCTACTCCATATGGGCCTCGTCCTTCACAGATGAAGAACATTGTTTTATTTTTATGGGTTTTTTTTGTTGTTTTAAGTTATTTCCCTATCCACATTTGTTTGCAGAGCACTTGCCATGCTCTTAACTACGTTTTGCTGCCATTTGCAGCACTCTAGCCCTTTCCATTGGTGTTTTAGAGCCATTTTAGTGCCTGAAAGTTCGGGTCCCCATTGACTTCAATGGGGTTCGGTGTCCGGGTAAAGTTCGGAAAAAGTCCGGGACACGGACCCGGACTTTTTTTTCAAGTTCGGCCGAACCCGCCGAACACGGACATCCAGGTGTCTGCTCAACTCTAACCAGGACTATTCATTTTGCTTGGGAAAAAGGAAAAACATCTTCCTTTAGGCAAATTAAAATGTACACTTCTGTCATGTTTGCTGCATAGGTTATAACCAGGAGAAAAAAAAACACTTTATATTCTCATCAATTTAAGCTTTTCTAGTGTATTTTGTGTTATCTGTGCTTTATAGTATCAAGATTTAAAGGAGGAGTAGGTGGAAACACTTCACATGTTATTGTGTCAGAGGATGGAATTTACATTAGCTACTATCTCATTGTAACTAAACTTGGTAAAAGTGTTAACAGATTGCATTTAGACAAAGCCACAACTTCTTATAGACTGAAGCAACATCTTTATTTTAGCTACAAAGAGACCTTCTTTTACATTTTAACTCTGTTCATAATGCCCTTACATGTACTACTCTTATTGAATTTAAAATGCAATAAGACTTTTCTATGAATATTTTATTTGAACCTGAATATTTTGTAGATTAGTACACTAAATCTCAGAAACATCTTGAAGTAATAAGTTTTATAATCTTATATTAGCATATCTAAATAAATAATGAGAGATCTTCTCTGAGTATGTTTAATACTGTGGAAACTGATACGAGTATTATGATTACTTGAGGTCTTTCTTGGCCTTCAGCCATGTTTCACTTCATGTATGAACTTAAGTCCCAGTTCACACAAATGCGATGCGGAAATAATGCGAATCCACTGCGGGCTCCCACATCTCATTCAACTCACACTGCCATATGCGAATCACGGGGGGGGGGGGGGTCTACACAAAGTTAACGACTGTCAGTTCAGACAGGAATCGGATCGCATAGGTGTTTTGGTGCGGACCCAAAAAAGGGTCCTGTGTGAGTCGTGCCTGAATGCCATGCAAATTCAGCCATACAATATGTATGGCTGAATTTGCATCGCACAGACATCGCATGTGATTTGCAGAGCAGTGCGCTGCAAATTACATGCGATGTCTGTCATCGCATATTTGTGAACCGGCGCTAAATCTAATGTTTTATAAAGTGCCCATGGACAAAGGTGTAGCTAATATTTTGTTTCTTATTTTGTTTCTTTAGGAGATAAAAGTAGGTGTGAGGTTAAGCCCCCGTTCACACTGGGGCGACCTGTCAGGCGACCTGGTCGCCTGACAGGTCGCCGTAGGTCGCCTCGCATAGAGAAGCTGTGGACCCGTTCTAATAGGAGCGACACAAGTCGCTCCGACTTATAAAAAGGGTCCGGAGCTTCTTTGGGGCGACCCGGAGCGACCTGCATAGACTTCAATGTTATGAAGTCCGTGCCGGCCGCTCCGAGGTCGCGGTGCGAGCAGTGCGCCGCAACCTGTGAGGTCGCCCCGGGAAGTAGCGTCGCCCCAGTGTGAACGGGGGCTGAAGCAGCTGTAGAAACACATGATACAATTATGTTGAATAGCCAAAAAGTGTAGCGCTGCCCTCTTAAAAAACAAACATATATGAACAGTGAATGTGTATCACCAGAATGATGTATTCAACTCGTACTGCTGAAAACATTATAACTGGTATATAACTAAATAACTAGGTGTACTGCAAATGTGATATATAACACGTATATAAAAATAACACGTATGTAAAAATATATATATTGTGCATAAAAGAACACCTTAAAACTGCAAAGTGCCCTTTGTGCAATAATATATAAATTTAGCACATGTGATACCAAATAGCACTTCAAAACAATTTCTTATGTATATACAGTATCTCACAAAAGTGAGTACACCCCTCACATTTTTGTAAATATTTTATTATATCTTTTCATGTGACAACACTGAAGAAATTACACAATGTAAAGTAGTTAGTGTACAGCTTGTATAACAGTGTAAATTTGCTGTCCCCTCAAAATAACTCAACACACAGCCATTAATGTCTAAATCGCTGGCAACAAAAATGAGTATACCACCAAGTTATAATGTCCAAATTGGGCCCAAAGTGTCAATATTTTATGTGGCCACCATTATTTTCCAGCACTACCTTAACCCTCTTGGGCATGGAGTTCACCAGAGCTTCACAGGTTGCCACTGGAGTCCTCTTCCACTCCTCCATGACGACATCACGGAGCTGGTGGATGTTAGAGACCTTGCCCTTCTCCATATTCTGTTTGAGGATGCCCCACAGATGCTCAATAGGCTTTAGGTCAGGAGACATGCTTGGCCAGTCAATCACCCGTGTTTCCCCTAAAATAAGACTGGGTCTTATATTAATTTTGGCACCAAAAGACACAGTAGGGCTTATTTTCAGGGTAGGTCTTATCTGTAATGTGCTGTCTTCTCGCCCTTCCTGCCTGGCAGGAATCCCCTGTGTGAACCTAGTTTAGTGTTTCTAAAATCCTAGAATCCACTTTATTAGTGTTTTATAAAATATCCAGTGTGTGCTTCTGTAATAGAATTGTGTGAAATACCTTCGGTAGCTGATCTCCCGCTCTGCTGTCCTTCTCCTCTCATAGCTGTCAGAGGGGAGGGGCTGAGATCCCCCTCTGACAGCTATGAGAGGAGAAGGACAGCAGAGTGAGGAATCAGCTGAGCGCAGGGCTGCGCTATACCAAAGGTATTTCACACTATTCAATTACAGAAACACACACTGGACATTATATAAAACACTAATAAAGTGGATTCTAGGATTTTCGAAACACTAAACTAAGGCTTATTTCGGGGGTAGGGCTTTATATTGTAGCCCTGCCCAAAAATAAAGGTAGGTCTTGTTTTCAGGGTAGGTCTTATTTTCGGGGAAACACGGTATGCAGAAGAATGATTTTAGGAAACATCCACCATTAACTTTTAAGTTTAAGTTTTAAAATAAGTGTTTTTTTTATTACCTTCAGTTCTATTACAAGTCAACCTTTATCTGATCTTGTATCCACTCTAAGGTGAACTTAACAGCAATTGTGTTGACCTTATACAGTATGTATTTTTTAATTCCTGAAGAAGTGGCCAGTATAGCGCCATTAAATGAGTTGATGATGTTTATTGTTATTTTATGACCAATATTAATCAAAGCTGTTATGACAAAAAGGATATTCTTTCCACACAGGGGAATCAGCTAATCATATCTCCAACTTTTGGGATACAAAACTCTCTCCATTAAATAATCCTGTAAACCAGGGTTTCCCAAATACTTTTTCCCGTGGAACCCTTTGACATAGTATAGCAAAAATTTGAAACCCCCAACAAAAAAAATGTGTGCTGTAGTGTGGCGCGGCACAGTGCAAACATTTCAATGAGCAGAGTGTAATGTTCTCTTTTGCTGGCAAATTCTTTTTATATCTGGTTTTATATCTGGTTTATATCTGGTAAGCACTACACTCTTCACACCCCCCCCCCACAACAATGCCGCCTTCACATCCCCTCAACACCACTGCCCCTTCACATTCCCCCACAGCACTGCCCCTTCACATCCCCCCCACAGCACTGCCCCTTCACATCACCCCACAGCACTGCCCCCTTCACATTCCCCCTACAGCACTGCCCCTTCACATCACCCCACAGCACTGCCCCCTTCACATTCCCCCACAGCACTGCTTCCTTCACATCCCCCCACAGCACTGACCCCTTCACATCCCCCCCACAACACTGTCTCCCCTCACATCCCCCCCACAACACTGTCCCCCCTCACATGTCACCCCTACAACACTGCCCCTTTCACATCCCCCCTACAGCATTGCCCCCTTCACATCTCCCCCCACAGCACTGCCCCTTCACATCCCACCACAGCAGTGTCTCCCTTCACACACCCCCCACAGCACTGTCTTTCTTCACATCCCCCCACAGCACTGCCCCTTCACATCCTCCCCACATCACTGCCCCCTTCACACCTCCCTACAGCACTGCCCCCTTCACACCTCCCTACAGCACTGCCCCCTTCACACCTCCCTACAGCACTGCCCCTTCACATCCTGCCACAGCACTGTCTCCCTTCACATCCCCCCACAGCACTGTCCCTTTCACATCCCTCCCACAGCACTGTCCCCTTCACATCCCCTCCACAGCACTGCCCCCTTCACATCCCCCCACAACAATGTCCCCTTTACAACCCCCCACAGCACTGCCCTATTCACATCCCCCCACAACACTGCCCCTTCACAGCACCCCGCACAGCACTGTCTCCCTTCACATCCCCCCCACAGCACTGTCCTTTTACATCCCCCCCCCCACAACACTGCCCCTTCACAACCCCTCACAACACTGTCTCCATTCACATCCCCCCCACAGCACTGCCCCTTCACATCCCCCCACAGCACTGTCTCCTTTCACATCCCCCCACAACTCTGTCTCCTTCACATTCCCCCCAACAGCACTGTCTGCCTTCACATCCCCCCCACAGCACTGTCCTTTCACATCCCCCCCACAGCACTGCCCCCTTCACATCCCCCCACAACACTGTCTCCCTTCACACCTCCCCACAGCACTGCCTCTTCACATTCCCCCACAGCATTGTCTCCTTTCACATCTCCCCACAACTCTGTGTCCTTCACATTCCCCCCAACAGAACTGTCCCCTTCGCACCCCCCCCCACAGCACTGCCCCCTTTACATCCCCCCACAGCACTGCCTCTTTCACATCCCCCCTACAGCACTGCTCCCTTTACATGACCCTGCTCCTCATCCTTCCCAAGTTCACAGCCATGTTATTTCCTCCCTACACTCTCCTACCTTTTACAGAGCGAGGAGAAGAAGACGAGACAATCCTGAACTGAACACAGAGACACAGCAGCATTGGATGGGGCACGGGAGCTGCCAGGTTAACCTTTTATATTAGCAAGCTGGTGATTGTTTGCTAGGACTGCCTCCTAGCAGCCAATCACCTCCTGGTTGATGTGAAAAGTTCATTCAGGCAGCTGGCTCAGTGCTGGTCCCACCCACAGTCCAGAATTGTCCCGCCCGTCTTATGAGATCACGGTTGTGCGATCTCTGCTGCTTCTGACCTTCCAGAAACAGCAGGTAGCGGCAGCCGTCTTTGATGTGGCAAAATGCCGCGGAACTCCAATTTTGTTCTCATGGAACCCAAGGGTTCCACAGAACACCAATTGGGAAAGCTGCTGTAAACCATCACTTTTAGAGATGGAAGAGTATCTAAAAAAAATCAGCATGACATGAAAGCTATATAAAGAATAAAGGGAATGAATGGTAGTCCATAACAACATCATACTCTTCCTTGTGTATCAGCTATGTTTCTTCATTACTGTGTGTTACTATGCTGTACCCTACTAGGCTGTCAAGTATAAATTAACTCCTCCCTTCCTTTCCTACTGGTAGGGTGAATGCTTTATAAATTAGACTCTTGTTCACAAGGTATACCTACATATAATTATACTATTAGCTGTTACACTGCTAATCCTTATATGTTTATTTTGTATTTTCTTAAAGTTCATCTCAAGTCAAAACTGTGTTTTTATTTTAGTATGAAGTGTTGAAGGATGTTAACTCTTATTTGATTTTTACTGCTATCTGAAGCTCTGTTAGGGAGATTTCTTTAACTACCTGTCCTGTTAAAGACAGGAAATGAGGTAAAATCTGCAACAGGGACACAGTCAGAAAAAAACCTGACAGTGGCTCTAGCTTTCTCCTAATCTGCTAAAGAAAATAATTTTTATTTATATTTGTGTTGTTGTTGGAGATTTCGCTTTACATCTACTCTGATAAAAATTGTCAACTGCACTTTCCTGCCAAATGTATTTAAAGACAAAACTTTTGGCTGGACATGCTTGTTGAAGAGTTACTAAACCCACAACAGTAAAATCAGTGTTTATATGCAGTAAAGCATGCTTGTTATACTCACTGTGGAACCTAGGGAGCGAGGAGGGGTGAGAGGCCCGTCATGAGGGGGAGGAGCCTGACAACGTGCACGTAGGCTGCACGGGGGAACTCTGTCTCTAAAATGAGGAAGTGAGAAGCTCCCTGCTCCCGACCCGCTCCCGAAGAAGCTAACCGACCGATGCCCGAGAATCCCCGACACCTCCGAGAGGACCCGAGCGTTATGAGCAGCATCAACGGTATCATGTAGCGGTGGCTGCCTTCTCGCCCGCCCGCCCGCCTGATCCCCCACCCACCCTCCGCCTGAACCCGCTTACCATCAACTACCATCTGCTGTTTGCTGCATACTGCCGCACACCTCCAGCATATCCCCAGCTCCGACCCTACTCGAGACACCCGCCATCTGGGAAACATCAGGAAGCATCTTCTCTTCTCTCCCCTCCCAACAACGCCAACACGCTGTCACTGTCGAGTGGACATAGACGTTGACTTTCGGCTAGCACTGGTCTATCTCCCCGCCTCGGCCGTGCAGCGTCCGGAAGTGCCTCTCCTCGCCTCTCCTCTCCACCCAATTACTGCACTTCCGTTCTAACACAGACGCCAACCTGCAGCAGAGGACGGGGTGGCAAGGCCTTTCAGGAGAGAGCCACCAGAAGCCATAATGAGCCTTTTGGAAAACCGAAACAGCACAGTGGTAGAGTGAAATAAAGTAAGAGAGACAGGCTCTCCACTACTCCTTCCCCCTTCCTATCCATCCCATCCACCCCATCACATCCTATCCATCTTATTTCTTCTATCCATCTCTACCAGTGAAGTGCCTCACCATAGAAGCCTGGAAATTGAAGTCTGGAGGCTGAAAGCAGAGGACCCATCCATCCCATCCCATCCACCCCACCCCATCCATCCCATTCATCTTATCCATTCCATTTCATCATCTTATCCATCTCTACTTGTGAAGGGCCTCACCACAGAAGCCTGAAACTTGAAGTTTAGAGGAGGATGTGAGGAAAACCCTGCAGGGGAACAAAGACTCAGAGGAAAAGGGAAGCACCGCTGCAAACTGTGATTTAAAAAATGTAATTCTAATCTCTACTGTCACCACTGTTACCTAAAGAACTTATGATTAAGAGAAAAAGCATACCATAATGAACTGAGATAGAAAACAAACACAGTCAGTGTAACAGGAATGGACACTCACATACACACATGCTAAATATCTATAAAAAGGGGCATCTGGGTGATCAAAAGTGCACAAGGTAATAAATTACCTTAAATAAGTAACGAGTTGAAATTATACAAACCCTCTGAAGAAAGGTGAGGTGGAGAGAAGTCAAAGAGGAGGTAAGGAAGAAGGGGTGAAGAGGTGAAGGAGGAGAGGATAAGGGGAAAAGAAAAAGAAGAAGGAAAGGAGGAAGGAGGAAGAAAGGGAAAAGAAAAGGGGGGGGGAAATCCCCAAAATTTAAAAATCATCCGGTATAAGCAAGAGCAGCTAATACACGAAACCAATATAAAGTCATATACATTCGAAGGCCCTATAAGGAGTCACAAGGTCTATAAAAAGCTCAGAAAGGATTATATATCTTGTCCGCCTGCAACGAAATGAAACCTTTATTAAGTTAGACAACTATAGCTTGTATGCTCTTAATCAATTACCCGATACCTTGCATGCCTTAATATTGAATACAAGCTCACTTGAGAAGTATTGAGAAGTATTGAGAAGTACTGACGCCCTTACTATTTGTATCTCATACGTAAGACCCTAAAGCCAAGAAAAAAACATTTACTGGAACCACGGTCATAAAACTCCAAAGCAAATTTTGGAATAACAGTCATATCGTATAACATACCGGTACCAAAACACCACACCCCCCTTTTTTTTTTTTTTAAATGAGGGGCAAATCAACAAGAGGAGGGGCCATAGCCAAATCACCAAGGGTGAGTTCAAGCCCTAGCACAATCAGGAAATATATGACCCATGAAAATTCCATGGAAAAAACTTCTCAAGAAAAACAGGCAGGACCAAAAAAGAAACAAGGTGAGATAAAGGAGAAAAATGAAAGAACTGAACTCAATAAATCACTCACAATAACAGCAAATCCTGAACTGAGCCTAAGGACCGAACAAAAGGCGATATGCGAGCCATGTTTGCGGATTTAGAAAAATCACTAAAAATTGAGCTGGTTAAAATCCATACAGATTCGGGACATGCTTTAGGACGAGTAGAAGAGTTAGAGAAAAAACAAGATGACCAAACAAAAATAATACATGGATTGAGAACCGATACATCACAAGAAGAAAATCTAGGAGAAAAGATTCAAAAACCCTCAATCCTGTCCTAGGGAGAGGTGAAGATGATCAAATATTAATTGAAAGAGTCCACCACATCAGAAAACCAATAGGAATCCCAGCAGAATATCCCAGAGTGATAGTCAGATTTCAAAACTATACAGAAAAAGCACAAATATGGGAAAATTTAAAGAAAAATAAATCACTAATAAACACAGAAAATAACAGGATACAGATCTTCACTGATTTAGCCCCGAAACATTGAGGAGAAGAAGAATCTTAAAACCACTAATAGCAGAGCTACAAAAGCAGGGAATCAGATATAACTGGGGTTTTCCAGCCTGCCTTATAGGAAAGAAAGATGGACAGACTGCAAAACTTACCTTTCCAGAAGAAACTCGGGACTTCTGTAAAAAGTTAGATATACAAGAACCAAATATGCCTGGATGGTATGATGATGAAGACGATGAAGAAGAGCCAGGGAGAAATCCACAAGCGGAGGAGCAGCAATGGAGACTATCCGTAAAGAATAAAAAAATGGAAACGGAAACAGCAAGACGGCTTAGAATAAAATGAAAGGAATGGACTTTTTGACACTCCCTAATAATTATTATTTTTTTGATTTATTGAGTGGGTTTTTTTTTTTTTTTTTGGGAAGGTAGAGGTGGTGGAGGGGGGATGGGCAAGGGGATGGGAGGGGAGGGGGGTAAGTAATGTAAGGAAATTATATGACAGCACCCCAGGAAGCCTGTAAGACCCTTCTAATTAGGAAGGGGATAGAACGTGCTAGTTCAACAGAGCACCACCCCATAAGAAATGGGTACCAGGGCATATCGCCCAAGGAGACAACTAGATACCCTAAGATCATTAATGGATCAAAGGAATAACCTCATCAGACAGGGGGAAAGGGAGGTGGGGGAGTACGGGGGGAGGGGCAAGGGGGGGTGGGGGGTCGGAAGGAGGAGGGATAGGGAATCTCTCCACTGTCAAAAGGGAAAAGGAATTTTAAAGGAAGTTTGGTTCTCCAACCCTGGCAGAATGTTATCAGAGAAATTTCAGTCGATCCTGCCCCCCCCCCCCCCCCCGCTGGCGGACTGGAGCAGGACCGACTAGAAAGGCTGAAATTGAGAAGTGAACAATTAAAAATAGTAACTTATAATGTAAGAGGATTAAATTCCCCTATAAAAAGATATAAGATCCTGGAAGTATTAAGAAGAGAAGCAGCAAATATAGTTTTCCTACAGGAAACATATTTCTCTCCACTCAAATGTAAAACTATATTCCAAATATTTCCCAACATGGTATTATGGAGACACACCAGTTGATCGTGCGAGAGGGGTAGCAATAGGAATGGCGAGAAATACAGAATTCTCCCTAGAAGAAATCCAAGCCGACCCGTTGGGTCGATATATTTTCCTTAAAGGACAAATAAGGAGGATGGATTTAACGTTAGCTAATATCTATAACCCAAATAAAAATCTGAGTGAATACCTAGGGAGGATTCTGTATGACTTAGAAATTTTCAAAAAAGGCTACCTAGTAATGGCGGGAGATATGAATTTCTGTATGGATCCAAGTCTTGTTAGTGTGTAAGGACATTGGGAGAGCAAAAACTCAGAAAAATTAAGAAAATATTGCATCAGATTCAATGAGTAGATGCATGGAGGATTCAACATCCAAAAAGAAGAGACTACACCTACTACTCCTCAGTTCACTCGATATTCTCAAGACTGGACTATTTCTTTATAGATCATCGTTTACTGGAGTATATGGAAGGTACAGAGATAGGTACGATCACTTTATCAGATCATGCCCCTCTGACCTTAATAATTAAAACACCAACTTATCAAAAAAATATAGGAATATGGAGGTTAAATGAAGATTTAATCCAAGATGAAGAAATAGGAAATAGAATAGAAACAGAATTAGAATTATATTTCCAAGAAAATGAAATACCGGAAACATCATCTGTCACAATAAAGCCTATATTAGAGGAATACTGATATCCATAGCCTCAAAAAAAAAAAAAAAAGAAGGAGAGGACCAATCAAATTAACAAACTAATAACAGAAATACATGAACTAGAACAAAAGCATAAAAAAGAACTTACAAAAGAAACTAGAAAAGATCTCATACTTAAAAGAGATAAATTAAAAGATTGTCATTTTAATAAAATAGCGAGATATAGATATAAATTTGGGAATAAACCAGGAAGATCCCTAGCTATATTATTAATGAAGAAAAAATCAAAAAATTACATAGAAAAAGTTAAAAATAGCAGAAATTAAATAACTAATTCAACTACAGAAATAGCTAAAGCTTTCCATGCTTTTTATAATACTTTATATAATGTTCGAAAAGGAAGAAACCCAACAAACAAGACACTGTGGAACCTAGGGGGTAAAAAGGCTGTTTGATCCCATCTTCTCTGATCTCCCCTCCTTCCACTGTCCCCAATCTATCTGCTGATAGAACAGAGCCTTGGGGGCACTCTGCACATGTTCAGTTTGGTGTGTTTTTTTCTTGGGAGGGTGCGTGTGATCAGCACTGGGCCAATCAGCACTGTCCAGACAGAGGGTCAGGGGTCCTGCAGCCTCATAGGATAGTCAGAGGAGAATGAAAACTCCTTTCACAAGCTTTAACCAGGTACTGATAGAAGTCACAAGACTGCTATATACTGCTGATGAGAAAAGGTATTAAGCAGCTTATATTTACTAAAATAATTGCATTTCCATGTTCTGTGTACTGTGGGAGACCAGATATATTGAATGCAGGGTCCTGGGTTTAGTAAAATTTTAAGTTGTAGAGAGCTATAAAAGATATTGCTAATGTAGGAAAAAAGGAATGCCAGTTGTTTACTTTTGCTAGTAATTTTTACACATCAGCAACCATTTATTATGGCTATATTTTTTAACCACTTGCTGACTGCCGAAAGTACATATACTGCGGCGATCAGCCCCGTGCAGGCAAAGTGACGTACCGGTACGTCACTCGCCTGTGAGCCAATAGGGGGCGAGCGCCACCGGAGGCGCGCTCCCATCCCCGCTCGTTCACGGACACCTCCGCACGAGTGACCGGTGGACCCGATGTCCGCCAGTCACTCGCGATCATCAGTTACAGAGGGAGAAACGCAGGCGGCTAATGTAAACAAAGCCGCCTGTCATTCTCCCTTGTGTAACAGCAGAGATCAAACGGTCCTGCTATGTAGGACCATAGATCTCTGCCGTTACGTGAACAGCCACATCCCTGCACAGTTAGAAACACGCCCCTAGGGACACACTTAACCCCTCTTTCTCCAATAAAGTTAACCCCTTCCCTGCCAGTGTCATTTTTACAGTAACAGTGCATATGTATAGCACTGATTATTGTAGTAATGTCACTGGTACCCCCAAAAGTGTCAAAAATGTCAGTCAAGGGTCCGATCTGTCCGCCGCAATGTCGCAGTCCCGCAAAAAAATCGCAGATCACCGCCATTACTCTTTAAAAAAAAATCAACAAAAATGACAAAAATCCTTCCCGTAGTTAGTAAACGCAATAACTTTTGCGCAAACCAATAAAAATACGCTTATTTCGATTTTTTTTACCAAACATATGTAGCAGAAAACAAATTGGCCAAAAATGTTAAAAAATTTAGATTTTTACATTTTTTGGGGGGGGAATTTCATATAAAAAAATGTGAAAAATATTGTTATTTTTTCAAAATTGACGCTTTTTTTTGTTTATAGCGCATGATCAGAAAATCGCACAGGTGATCAAATACCACCAAAAGAAAGCTCTGTTTGTGGAAAAAAAAGGACGTCAAATTTGTTTAGGTACAGCGTCGCATGTCCACGCAATTGTCCATTAAAGTCACGCAGTGCCGAAACGCAAAATAGGGCCTGGTCAGGAAGGGGGTAAAATCTTCCGGGGCTTAAATGGTTAAAGATCTAGAAATTATCTCTGTAATGCCATGTAAAATTGAATGCATATTGTCTGTATGGGGAACAAATACTAAAAATACGTTTTGAGCTTTTCTTTGCCAGTGAATTGATCAACTCAATATGTTCCGTAAAATTATTACAAGAAGGAAGCATAGGTAATAAATGCTGTATAAATCGACTTTGTATTTATAACTCTATACACATAACTAGAGTCATTTTCAAATCCTCAGTAAATTAAAAGAAAAACAACGTATTTCCTTTTTGCTGTCAATTTCAGAATTATCCACTGTTAAGTACACAGCTATAAATCATGTTGAGTGGTCATTGCATTTCTCCAAGACATGTTATAGCAAGGAAAAACGTTATCAGGAAATATATTGAGGGCTTTGAAATCAGATACGGTCTCACAAGTTTGGAAAATATTAAAAAGCAATTTTCAAGAACAGATACTGTAGTTCATAATAAAGTAAAGTTTAAAAAAAATCTAACATTTCTTTAGTGTGTTCATCTTAGTATAATTTTAAGGGAAACAGAGCGAGGTTCGTTTAGAATCAGATTTCTCTTTTTACATTTTAAATCCCAAAGAGAATTGTGTATTACTTAATATGGTTTTGCACATAGATTTTAGTATTAAGAAGAAAACAAAACAGAGAAAACAAATAAACAACATAGAACTAGAAAGTTCAACTGATGAAAAGTACTACACACACACTAAGGAAAAGCAATACTAACTATAGTTCGATTGAAGGAGAGGATTTTTTACTTTCATCATCATTGCATCATGTAATGTCTAGGCATAAAAATATCAAAAGAATATTCAGTGCTATAGAAAAAAAGTACAATACCACATGATATTTGTTTTCAGTGATTTCATCTATCACTTAGGGTATAACAGAGTAGGATTAGTCGATTTATCCAAACAGCAGTGTCCATCCATGCTATTGTATTCAGCCCAAAGGGGAGACACTGGCTACCAGATAATGAAAGTTCAATATCAAATTATCATGGTGTGAATCATCAATGCTTACTTGATGGTGAATCAAGTAATTAGTCTCCAGATGTTCACACACTGACACCAGGTATTTGTACAATAGACATCCTTCCAGTTCAGGGTCAATGCATATCAAGTTATTTAGCACTTCAAGTGGATTTATCCTGAAAGCATATGTCCATGGCCTGCATTTAAACCCTGAAAAAGGAGTCACCAACCAGGAAAAGTAAATTGACAGTCACTCACTGCTCCTTTACAGGAAAGTAGGGCAAAGCATCCATCTCCACAGATCAGTAATGAATGAAATCCAAAGCATCACAGGGTCATGAAAACAGGAACTTTACCAAAAGATCATGTGATCAAGAAGAAGAGAACTTGGCCAGCCTGACAGGTTTTATTGTATAAATCAACTTCCTCAGCGGCTTCAAGCACTGCACTTAGCACTTGAAGTGCTGCACGCATCACTGTCACTTGTAATCAGAAGCTTACTTCCTGAGCTGGCATTGACTCCTCAGTGCAGGAGGGACTGCTGCCAGAAGGCTTCCATGCTGCAGTAAAAAAAAAAAAAAAAATATATATATATATATATATATATATATATATATAGATAGATATTATCTGTTACTTACAGTATCTCACAAAAGTGAGTATACCCCTCACATTTTTGTAAATATTTTATTATATCTTTTCATGTGACAACACTGCAGAAATGACACTTTGCTACATCGTGGTGAGTGTACAGCTTGTATAACAGTGTGAATTTGCTGTCCCCTCAAAATAACTTAACACACAGCCATAAATGTCTAAACCTCTGGCAACAAAAGTGAGTACACCCCTAAGTGAAATGTCCAAATTGGGCCCAAAGTGTCAATAATTCGTGTGACTGCCATTATTTCCCAGCACTGCCTTAACCTTGGTGGACATGAAGATCACCAGAGCTTCACAGGTTGCCACTGGAGTCCTCTTCTACTCCTCCATGAAGACATCACAAAACTGGTGGAGGACCTTGCACTCCTCCACCTTCTGTTTGACCTTGAGCTCCTTTACCTTCCATTCGAGGATACCCCACAGAAGCTCAATAGGGTTTAGGTCTGGAGACATGCTTGGCCAGTCCATCACCTTTACTCCCAGCTTCTTTAGCAAGGCAGTGGTCATCTTGGAGGTGTTTTTGGGGCCATTATCATATGGAATATGTTGGAATATCGTTGGAATACTGCCGGAAGTGATGGGATCATACTCTGCTTCAGTATGTCACAGTACTTTTAGGGCATCCATGGTTCCCTCAATGAACTGTAGCTCCCCAGTGCCGGCAACACTCATGCAGCCCCAGACATTGACACTCCCACCACAATGATTGACTGTAGGCAAGACACACTAGTCTTTAGACTCCTCACCTGGTTGCCGCCACACACGTTTGACACCATCTGAACCAAATAAATGTATCTTGCTCTCATTAGACCACAGGACATGGATCCAGTAATCCATGTTCTTAGTCTGCTTGTGTTCAGCAAACTGTTTGCAGGCTTTCTTGTGCATCATCTTTAGAAGAGGCTTCCTTCTGGGATGACAGCCATGCAGGCCAATTTGATGCAGCCTGCAGTGTATGGTCTGAGCACTGACAGGCTGACCTCCCACCCCTTCAGCCTCTGCAGCAATGCTGGCTGCACTCATATGTCTATTTTCCAAAGACAACCTCTGGATATGATGCTAAGCATGTGCACTTAACTTCTTTGGTTGACCATGGTGAGGCCTGTTCTGAGTGGAACATGTCCTGTTAAACAGCTGTATGGTCTTGGCCACCATGCTGCAGCCCAGTTCAGGGTCTTGACAATCTTCTTATAGCCTAGGCCATCTTTATGTAGAGCAACAATTATTTTTTTCAGATCCTCAGAAAGTTTTTTGCCATGAAGTGCCATGTTAAACTTCCAGTGACCATTATGAGAGAGTGAGAGCAATAAAACCAAATTTAACACACCTCCTCCTCGCCCATTCACACCTGAGACCTTGTAACACTAACAAGTCGCATGACACGGGGGAGGGAAAATGGCTAATTGGGCCCAATTAGGAAATTTTCACTTAGAGGTGTACTCACTTTTGTTCCCAGCGGTTTAGACATTAATGGCTGTGTTAAGTTATTTTGAGGGGACAGCAAATTTACACTGTTAAAAAAGCTGTACACTCACTACTTTACATTTTAGCAAAGTGTAATTGTCACATGAAAAGATATAAAAAAATATTTACAAAAATGTGAGGGGTGTACTCACTTTTGTGAGATATTGATTCTAGATAGAATATGTGCATTTTCAGCAATTTAAAGTGACCTAATATTCTAACCAAACAAAATCTAGGTGGTACATACACACATGGCCATGCTAGTGTCCACCTGCAGCAAAGGTTTCAAAATGCTTTTTGTCTTCTCTTCCCACAAGCTGGCAGTTATGCATCACTAAAATCCATTATCCATCACAGAAGCACAAGTTATCACCTTGTCTTTCAGGTTCAATTTGCTGATGGTTCCACACTAGTTAGTCCCCCCCCCCCCCCCCAGTAATCAATCTATTCATCCTCAATGCTAACATGGCTAACTGGTGTTTCCCCTTATTAGACATGTAAAGTGATACACATGTATATCATACTTTACTTAATGAGAAGAAAGTCAATTCAAAACAAGGTGCACATGCCCACACACCAAAAAAACTAGGGGCAGCACTTAAAGATTATTAGGACTTTATTAGATTGATTTGTTGGGTGTGAATGTTTTCGCTTATAGAGAAGGGTGCATTCAGAACATTCCCCTCTGTTTGATTAACTCTATCTGCACTGCAGCAATTAGAAGGATTATATTGAGGAGGTTTCAGAATTCCCTGCTACTGAAATTCCTCCCTATTCAAAGGCATTCCTGAAAATGTTTTACCATGTGGTGTTTATAGCTAGTGATGTCGCGAACATAAAATGTAATGTTCGCGAACGGCGAACGCGAACTTCCGAAAATGTTCGCGAACCGGCGAACATTGTGAACCGCCATAAACTTCAATAGGCAGGCGAATTTTAAAACCCACAGGGACTTTTTATGGCCACAATAGTGATGGAAAAGTTGTTTCAAGGGGACTAACGCCTGGACTGTGGCATGCCGGAGGGGGATCCATGGCAAAACTCCCATGGAAAATTACGTAGTTGACGCAGAGTCGGGTTTTAATCTATAAAGGGCATAAATCACCTAACATTCCTAAATTGTTTGGAATAACGTGCTTTAAAACATCTAGTGTTTGTATACGATCAGGTATGATGTTGTATCGATCAGGTAGTGTAAGGGTTACGCCCGCTTCACAGTGACAAACCAAACTCTGACAGACCAAACTCCCCGTTTAACGCACCGCAAACATCCGCAAACAGACCAGAACCGACCAAAATGGGACAGGAACTGGGGTTAAGGGTTAGGTTTAGTGTTAGGGGATAGGGTTAGGGTTATGGTGAGATACTTAGGGTTAGAGTTAGTAACCCTACCCCTATGCCTCTAACCCTAACCCTCTAACCCTAAGCACTAACAATAACCCTAACCCTAACCCTAGCCCTAACCCTAATTCTATTTTTTTTTCTGGTTCTGGACATGCTACAGAGCTGAAACTTCACAGGTACACTTTTTAGACCCCCCAGACACCAAATCACACAAAAAGTTCTTAAAAATTGTAATTTTTGAGAGCCAATTATTGTAAAAATTAAAAAAAAAATAAAAAAAAATAAAACATTTCTTTGGATTTAGTGTCTGGGGGTCTAAAAAGTGTACCTGTGAAGTTTCAGCTCTGTAGCATGTCCGGAACCAGAAAAAAAAATTACGAATTAGGGTTAGGGCTAGGGTTAGGGCTAGGGTTAGGGGGTTAAGTTTAAGGTTAGAGGGTTAGGGCTAGGGTTAGGTTTAGGGTTATTTTTATGGCTAGGCTTAGAGGGTTAGGGTTAAGGTTAGAGGGTTAGGGTTATGGTTAGAGGGTTAGGGTTATGGTTAGAGGGTTAGGGTTAGGTTTAGTGTTAGGGGATAGGGTTAGGGTTATGGTGAGATACTTAGGGTTAGAGTTAGTAACCCTACCCCTACCCCTCTAACCCTAACCCTCTAACCCTAAGCACTAAAAATAACCCTAACCTTAGCCCTGACCCTAACCCTAGCCCTAACCCTAACCCTAACCCTAACCCTAGCCCTAACCCTAATTATATTTTTTTTCTGGTTCTGGACATGCTACAGAGCTGAAACTTCACAGGTACACTTTTTAGACCCCCCCCCCCCCGACACTAATCCCCAAAAAGTCATGCCTGCCTCCAAAAATGCCTGATAAATATATAGAAAAAAAATAAATAAAAGCAGACTGAAATACCAGCCCTAAAAAGGGCTTTTTGGGGTGCTGTCAGGATGCTGTCCTTACAGCAGGAGTGGACACAGAACACTGGCCTCGCTAATGATTTCCCTATCAATTCAGCAGCAACAGCAGCCCTCTCCCTGCTCTAACTAACTCTGCAGCTTCAGAATGAATCTAAGATGGATGCTGCCCTTGCTTATTTATAGGAGGTGGGAGGGTGTGGGAGGGAGGGTATGCTGATTGGCTGGAATGTATCTGCTGACTGTGAGGTACAGGGTCAAAGTTTGCTCAATGATGATGTATAGGAGGCGGACCAAACATCGCATATGTTCGCCCGCCGAGGCGAACGCGAACATGCGAAGTTCGCCGGGAACTGTTCGCCGGCGAACAGTTCGGGACATCTCTATTTATAGCACTTTATTCTTTGAACACTTATGATTTATTTGTTGCACCCCGGACGAAGCTCTATTTTTGAGGGAAAAATTTAGGGTATTTTGGTTTCATAGGATAGGTTTTGGTGCACAATCACTTTAAAATGGAGATATTTTTAGTGGGGAGGGGTTTTTAATCAGTCTGGTTTAATTTGTATATCTCCTAGATCAGTGATTGGAGTGATTAGTAACACTGCAGCATATAACAAATTTTGGGTCCAGGAAGAATAGGAACAATAGGGACACTTTTTTAAGGAGTGCCTTAAAATAGGAAGGCATTTCAGTGGCAGGAAATTCTGATACCTCCTCAATATACTCCAGGGCCGTCTTTACAGGTAGGGCAAAAGGGGGCACCTGCCCAGGGCCCTGTCAATGTTGAGGGGCCCGACATCCTAACAATCCATCCCTGTTACATGTGCAGCTGCAGGGAAAGGGAATTAGTAAGCGGCAGTGTCTTTGGCTGACAGCAGGAGCTGGCCGAGTGGAGAGACATACTGACAAGCAGTGGAATTGGCCAGAGGAGTGAGAGAGGATCGCTATGAGGAGGCAATGGCATAGGCAGCATGGATGATCAGAAAGTCAGTAGGCAGCAGGAGTTACATCTGAATGAGAACGTGTGCTTGGCTTTTCATCACCTTTCATGATGTACAGTAACCTCTAGCAACCAATCAGTGAGTGGTAATAATATGCAGTAATCTCTAGCAGCCAATCATTTTGCAGTAATGATGTGCAGTGACCACTAGCAACCAATCAGTGAGCAATCACTGCCTTATCTGCTGCAGTAAACTGATTTTTAGTTTAGGTGCTACTTATTGTATCTCTCAGAGCAGGTGGAGAGCAAAATTGCATGGTGGCATGGTGGGAGCTAGGGGGGGTGGGGGGACCCAATAAATTGCTTGCCCAGGGTCCAATCAATGTTAAAGACGGGTCTGATATACTCCTTCTAATTATGTGAAAAATCTGTAAAACATCTGTGCTGTGTCAAAACTAAAGTATCAAGGAAGCTAGCACATAGGCAGTATAGCAAACCTCAAAAGCATGTACATGGGAAAGTGTAGTGCCAGAAAAGGTTAGACCATCATCTTATTAGGACTAGGCATAAAATATGAATGGTTCATAAAAAAAATTGTGTGTAAAGTAATCAAATGTACAAACAATTCATAAAGCAGAAATGAGCAAAGAAAAAACAAAGTGGTAAAAATACCTAAATATATAAAAAAAATATTTATAATTGCAAATAATCCGTGATGAGGTGAATTCATTTTTTGGGTGTGTGTGTTTTCGCTTATAGGGAAGGGTGCATTCAAAACATTCCTCTCAGTCTGATTAGGTCTATCTGCACTTCAGAAATTAGAAGGAGTATGTATATGGGAAAGAGCAGCACCAAAAAAGGTTAGACCATCATCTTAGAAAAAACTCCAAGAAGACATCCAAGAAAAAACTTAAGAATAAAAAATATTCATAAAAGCAAATAGTCTGTGGTGAAGTTAAATGAAATCTAAAAACATAGTACAAATGTGATTATAGAAAGAGACCATAAATAAAATGCCTCCAATCTTGTGATTTAGGGAAGGTACTATATATCTAAACTGGTGTCCAAGTGTGTAAACCGCCACCAACAAGTGAACTGCAAACTCTACCAGGAAATTCTAGAGCACTTCATGCTTCTCTCTGACCAACTTTATGGAGATGCTAATTTAATTTTCCAGCAGGATTTGGTACCTGCCCACACTGCCAAAAGTACCAATACCTAGTTTAATGATCATGGTATTACTGTGCTTGATTGGCCAGCAAACTCGCCTGACTTAAGCCCCATAGAGAATCTGTAGGGTATTGTCAAGAGGAAGATGAGAGACACCAGACCCAACAATGCAGATGAGCTGAAGGCCACTGTCAAAGAAACCTAGGCTTCCAAAACACCTCAGCAGTGCCACAGGCTGATTGCTTCCATGCTACACTGCATTTATGCAGTAATTTATGCAAAAGGAGCCCTGACCAAGCATTGAGTGCATACTATACTGTACATGGACATACTTTTCAGTAAGCCAACATTTCTGTATTAAAAATCCTTTTTTTATTGGTTATATGTATATTCTAATTTTCTGAGATACTGAATGTTGGGTTTTCTCTAGCTGTAAGCTATAATCATCAAAATTAAAAGAAAAACATGCGTTAAATATATCACTCTGTGTGTAATGCAACATTTTTTTAATTGAATTACTGAAATAAATTAACTTTTTGATGATATTCTAATTTTATGAGATGCACCTGTATGCTGTGAGGCGTTTTTGCTGCTGTGACGGCAGCCATTCATTTTGGTGATTTTACAATTCAACAAAGAAAATGGCCTCTGCCCCCACCTATAACTGGCCTTCATAGCAAAGAACACATGGTAGGGCAACGCACATGAAACAAACAAAGATAAAATTCCCAGTTCACTTTGCCAACCAGTCTGCTTACCAACCAAATTGGCCTGTCTAACAGTTTGCGTCAATACAGGGGTTTAGTTAGCACACATTTGCAAACGCATGTGAAACTGGTGAGTGGACATACTGGGTGCCTTTGCTGTAATACTATCAGCTGGGCTTCCATTATGCCCCCAATTACCTTTCAGGAGGGATGGGCCACCTCCAGGCTCACCTGCCCCCTATCTATCCATTAGCTTGCATGTGCTCCCACTGTGGAGACTCTTTAAAATTCATTAGAGTTAGGACTGCAGGTAACAGGGAGCCTTGACGTGGCCCTGCAGCTTTCACATGCGTTTGCAAATGTGTGCTAACTAAACCCCTGTATTGACGCAAACTGTTAGACAGGCCAATTTGGTTGGTAAGCAGACTGGTTGGCAAATTGAACTGGGAATTTTATCTTTGTTTGTTTCATGTGCGTTGCCCTTCCATGTGTTCTTTGCTATGAAGGCCAGTTATAGGTGGGGGCAGAGGCCATTTTCTTTGTTGTATATGTGTACTGGTGAGTGGACATACTGGGTGCCTTTGCTGTAATACTATCAGCTGGGCTTCCATTATGCCCCCAATTACCTTTCAGGAGGGATGGGCCACCTCCAGGCTCACCTGCCCCCTATCTATCCATTAGCTTGCATGTGCTCCCACTGTGGAGACTCTTTAAAATTCATTAGAGTTAGGACTGCAGGTAACAGGGAGCCTTGACGTGGCCCTGCAGCTTTCACATGCGTTTGCAAATGTGTGCTAACTAAACCCCTGTATTGACGCAAACTGTTAGACAGGCCAATTTGGTTGGTAAGCAGACTGGTTGGCAAATTGAACTGGGAATTTTATCTTTGTTTGTTTCATGTGCGTTGCCCTTCCATGTGTTCTTTGCTATGAAGGCCAGTTATAGGTGGGGGCAGAGGCCATTTTCTTTGTTGTATATGTGTACTGGTGAGTGGACATACTGGGTGCCTTTGCTGTAATACTATCAGCTGGGCTTCCATTATGCCCCCAATTACCTTTCAGGAGGGATTGGCCACCTCCAGGCTCACCTGCCCCCTATCTATCCATTAGCTTGCATGTGCTCCCACTGTGGAGACTCTTTAAAATTCATTAGAGTTAGGACTGCAGGTAACAGGGAGCCTTGACGTGGCCCTGCAGCTTTCACATGCGTTTGCAAATGTGTGCTAACTAAACCTCTGTATTGACGCAAACTGTTAGACAGGCCAATTTGGTTGGTAAGCAGACTGGTTGGCAAATTGAACTGGGAATTTTATCTTTGTTTGTTTCATGTGCGTTGCCCTTCCATGTGTTCTTTGCTATGAAGGCCAGTTATAGGTGGGGGCAGAGGCCATTTTCTTTGTTGTATATGTGTACTGGTAAGTGGACATACTGGGTGCCTTTGCTGTAATACTATCAGCTGGGCTTCCATTATGCCCCCAATTACCTTTCAGGAGGGATGGGCCACCTCCAGGCTCACCTGCCCCCTATCTATCCATTAGCTTGCATGTGCTCCCACTGTGGAGACTCTTTAAAATTCATTAGAGTTAGGACTGCAGGTAACAGGGAGCCTTGACGTGGCCCTGCAGCTTTCACATGCGTTTGCAAATGTGTGCTAACTAAACCCCTGTATTGACGCAAACTGTTAGACAGGCCAATTTGGTTGGTAAGCAGACTGGTTGGCAAATTGAACTGGGAATTTTATCTTTGTTTGTTTCATGATTTTACAATTCACCCGTTCATTTGGTGGCAGTTTACACACTTGGACACCAGTTTGGATATTCCTTCCCTAAATCACAACATTGGAAGCATTTTATTTATGGTCTCTTTCTATACTCACATTTAGACTATGTTTTGAGATTTCATTTCACTTTACCTTGGACTATTTGCACTTATGAATATTTTTTATTTGTAAGTTTTTTACTTGGATGTTTTCTTGGAGTTTTTTCTAAGATGATGGTCTAACCTTTTTTGGGGCTACACTTTCCCATATACATACTCCTTCTAATTGCTGCAGTGCAGATAGAGTTAATCAGACTGAGAGGAATGTTCTAAATGCACCCTTCCCTAAAAAGTGAAAACACACACACCCAGCAAATAAATCTAAAAAAGTCCTAATAATCTTTAGGCATCGTCCCTAGGTTTTTTGGTGTGTGGGAATGTGCATCTTGTTGTGAATTGATTAATATTACTATTAGGAGGGACACATAATTTAGATATAAGAGGTCATTGTTTAATTGAGTAGTGAGAAGAAAGGTCAGAGACATCAACCTGTTAAGTTGCTATTCTGCATAGAAAAGCAGGTCATCCATGACAAAATGGAACAACCATGCCTTTACAGGGGTGAGAACCTTTTGTCACCATCTTTCTTCCACATATAATGCAGTTTTACCATCTCTACCCTGATGATTTGACAACATATCACACCTTTACGTCATGTAAACTCAGGTACAGGCTTCCTGACACCAACAATGGGGTTATGTAACTAGGACAGGATGGCAGAAAAATTGTCAAGCCTTCCATCCTGCACTAGGAGAATAAACATTTCCACATTCAATGGTGATTAGGTTAAGGTGTCCTAAATTGTGAATATAAATTATAGGGTGTATTCCTGAAACTCTAGACTCGGTAGATGTGGCTTGGTAAGCTACAAAAATCTTTAATCTTACAGAACAAGCCCAGCTAAATGTGATTAACCACTACTACATGATCTGAATAAAAGAGAACCTTCACAGAAAACCCACATCCTCGTTATTACATCACCTTCAACTAGGTAACATGGTCCAGGCCAACATAAAGAACATCGTCTCTGTACGGTGTTTGGGAAATAAACACAAGTTCACCACATACCTCATTTCTTGAGTTTAGGGGAAGTATAAAGGCTAAAATATACCGTATATCCAGAGAATAGATTTTGGGTATGGCTGGAAGAGTCAGTGTCCATTTTAACCGTGCTAGTGTTGTTCTTAAAGGCAGAACAGCTTTCTTTTCCACAGGTTGATCTTAAGCTGGGTATACACTAATACAATTTGATTTGGCTCTGTAAGAATGTTGTAAAAAGGTAAATTTTTCTAATCATTAGTGGGATCAAATTGACATTTATTTTTTATCTAGTTACGAGAAATTTCAAGGGAGCAGGATGGAAATGTTCTCTCGAATGTACGACTTGTTAAAAGTAAATTAAATCTTGAATTACCTTTGAACGACATTTGAATTTTCTGAGAATTTTTGAATAAACTTTCCTCAGAATTTTCATAAGAATTTGAAATTAAAATTCTACTAGTGATACCCAGCTTTTGGCATTCCAGTTCAGCAGAACTTCAGCTTCAAGATGCTCATCTGATTAAAAAAGAAACACAAAGCATTTAACGAATACATTATGTACTACTGTACCAAATCAAAGCACTCGCAACTGATCAGGAATGCATACAGCCTCTATAGCAGTGGTCCTCAACCCTGGTCCTCAGGGCCCACTAACAGGCCAGGTCTGCAAGATAACTGAAATACATCCCAGGTGATATCATTTGCTGCTCAGTGATTGCAGTATTCTAGTCTGCATCTCCCCAAGGTAATACCTAAAATCTGGCCTGTTAGTGGGCCCTGTAGGCCAGGGTTGAGGACCACTGCTCTATCAGACTCAAAGAAGTGACCAAATCATTCAAAACAGAAATGTGTGGCATACATATCCCCCTTTGCTATCAGAGCACACGCTGATATTTTTTGAACAAAGCAAAAGGAAGTTCAAGATCATCATTTGACTTGTAGTCACATTGTTGTCAGAAAACCATATTTGAGCAAAGAGGAAGTAAGACAAAAAGGTTAAAAACTATTATATTTCATGAGTGCTAAGGAGGAGATGCGACTGATGCTCCAACTTGAGAATAATATTGAATTCCTGTCTAGAAGGTGTGAAAATTACCCAAATCGGTGTATAATATTTAGTCTGCAGGAAAGTTATAGAGTCGACAAATTGGTATGTAAATATGAAAGTCAATTAATCCTGATGTAATGATGGCCTATCTCATTTATTGAGGCCTGCAAATGCCAGGACTGCACAAATATCCCCCAAATAACCCTTTTTAGAAAGTAGATAGTTCAAGGTATTTAGTAGGAGTCATGGCAAGTTTTTTAATGTTGTCATTTTTTGTCACAATTTAAAAATGAAGAAATGTAAAACTTTTTTTTTACATGCAGTACAGCATCATCATATAACTGGTGTGATAGTGATCAGGGACATTGACTAGTGACAGTATGTAAAAAAAAAAAAAAAAACTGTTTTACATATAGTAACACTGTACTACTCTCGGAAGGTGATCAGAAGTTTGTTTTGCTTTTATACACTATTAGAGTTGGGTGAACTAACCTAAGGGTCTGGTATGGATTTGAGGGGGACCCCACACATTTCCTTTTTATGTTTTGGCATTGGGTTCCCCTTAAAATCCATACCAGACTCGAAAGGACCTGGTATAAATTGGGGAGACTTCCATGCTGTTTTTTTTTTCTCATTGTATTTGTGATCAAAAAGGATGAGATGTGTGATTCAGATGCATTCCCATAGAAGGCAATGAGTCTGGAATTCACATCAGAATCAAAATGCAGTGCTCAGAAAACACACAGGACTATTTTTAAATTTGTAGTAAATTTGCATTGCTGCAACGCCATATATGTAAACCGGCTCTGTAGAAAGCTGGTTTGGTTCACATGTTATGTTAAATGGATGCAGTTCAAAATGGATCCAGTTTGCATATATGTCAGACACAAAAAAACAAACAAACATAAAACTGTAAATAAAACAAGATTATTTGGTTTACATATCCAAAAAGGAGTTTGAAGAAATACCAACCGATTTAATTCAACCCCTTCATAATTAGACCTATTGTCACTGAAGGGGATCTACTTTTTGCAGGGGGGCCTATTATGCTGGGGTTCTATTGTTGCTGGTAGGGGTTCTATGGTTGCTGGGGGTCAGTTTTTGCTAGGAGGTATCTACTGTTGAGGGAAGGGTCTGTTGACGCTGGCTGAGGGGAGATTTGTTGTTGCTGCTTAGGGTCTATTGTTATTGGGGGTGTATATTGTTGGAAGTGGTCCATTGTAGCTGGAGGTGGTTAGGGGTTGGAACCAAGGGACAGTGCTCAAAAGTGGGTAGAGGCGGAGACAAGGGGTGACTCTGAAAGGGGAAATTCCTGCACCTGTTCTCTGAGAATAAAAGTCCTGCTTACACACATATATGCAAACATACATATAGACATACTGTATGCATACATACATAATGCACATACACACCCAGAAATAACTAATGTTAAAGTGGTTGTAAAGTCAGAAGGTTTTTTTTTGTTAAAAAAAAAAAATGTTCCCTTAAAGCATGTTATACAGCACAGTGCTTGTGCTTTGTCATTTGGCCCCCTGTAACACCTAAAAAACCTGGCTGATCCTACCAGTTTCTGCTCTCCACCCTGTACACTGACTACGGTGTATCATGGCTGCTATCATGGCTGCTTAGCCCTTACACCATGGTCAGTGTACGTGTCTCCATCATCCACAGCCCTGCACTGTTCCCTCTGTCCTCCTCTCCCCCCTCCCCTTTCTGCCTATCTGCACGTCAGTGCCCACCCCCTTCCCTCCTGCTGCTCTCATAATTATTTTAAAATGATCTGATCCACTCTGTAATATAACACTAAGTGTCCCTGTGTCTGTGTCTTAGAAAAAATATACCTTCTGTACCTAAATTTGAGCAGCTCCCAGTGATCACGTGACCACTTGGCTCTCCCTCTCCTCTCTTCCCTTCCTCACGAGCTGACATCAGCTGCAGTGCTCTGGCCCGCTCACTGGAACTGTCAGCCTGAGGAGAGATTTTAAGAGTCAGCTGAGCGCTGAGAGATGCTCAGATTTAGGTTCAGAGCTGCATATTTTTTCTTTAACACAGGCACAGGAGTACTTAGTGTTTTATTACAGAGGGGCTTAGATCATTTCATGTAACTGGCTTAACAACCACTTTAAGATAAAAAGCCTTCTGTGTGCAGCAGCCCCCCTAATTCTTACCTGAGCCCATCTAAATTCAGCGATGTTGCCGGAGTGTCTCGGATACCTCATTGGCTAAGACAGCAGGGTGGCACCATTGGCTCCCGCTGATGTCAATCAAAGTTAGAGAGCCAATGAAAAGAGAGAGAGGGGAGGGGCCAGGTGGTGGCTCCGTGTCTGAATGGACACACGGAGCTGCAGCCTGGCTCAGGTGCCCCCTTAACAATCTGCTTGCTGTGGGGGCACTAAACAGGAGGGAGGGGCTAGGAGAGCCAAAGAAGGACCTGAGCAGAGGAGCATCTAGGCTGCACTGTTCAAAACCACTTCACAGAGCAGGTAGTTATAACATGTTATTTTTAACCAAAAATTTTAAAAAGCCTTTAGTATCACTTTAAAACAAAAAAATAGCTCAATATCAAAATATATAGACAGTAAAAACACTGAATAGCAGAAAGCTGGGCTAAACAAATATTGACTAATTAGAGGAGGCATGTGTATTACTATTCGATTCATGGCCTTGTTTGTATATTTTTTCCAGATTTGTGCATTAATTCAGCATGAAACAATTTCTGCATTGTTTCTCTGTTCAGGAGTCACCTGAAATTTACTGTAATAAAAATGGATTACCCTCCTTTGTGGGGCCACTTGTCTTTTATTTACCCTCCTGTTGTTTTTTGCAGGCAGCTGGAGAACTTTCTAGGCCAACCACAGCTCTGCTCTCTGCACAGGCTACATGCAGACTAATAATAACGTCACCACTATGTTTAGAAGATAATATCTGGGTTTGCAAAAGAAATAGATGCACAAAAAGTGTGTTTAGATATTATTATAACATAAGAAAATAAATAATTAAAATCGATACAAAATCAAAAAATTCTAAATTATATGTGAAAATAAATAGATAATACATTTCATACACTATATAAAGTGAAAAAAAGTGATGTGTTAGCTGACCAACTGCGTCAAAATAACACCTGATAGTTCAAATACATTGTAATACATTGTTGTAACGCAGGTCAGTGACCAGATCTGAACCTAGTTGCTCTCCCCCACCTTGGGTCTTTATGCCCTATATTGGCATGGTGTCCACTGGAGCATTTGCAGTGGCAAGGCAGTGTAGGACTGGCCAGAAGAGGGATTACTTTGATGCATTTGGTCAACTTAAATATGTATTGCAATATTTGTGAACTAAATATCCCTGTTTTTCATTGCATAGTTTGCTGGAAAGGTTGTAGTAGTGCACAGAGGGTCCATCCAGAATTTCTATTGAAGATTACAGTATCTGGAACTGGCTCCTCCCAGCCACGTACTACTCACAATGGTTCTGGGGATATAAAACCATCTGTTGAGGGTTAACGTATGTCTTCCTCTGCTTTAAAGCCTCCAAAACTGCCACAATTCTCCTCCTCCTTCCTCTCCTCTTGTGTGTTCTGTGGCATGGAAAGAATGGTGTCTGCATAAAGCAGGCCTTGAGAGGAAAGGAAGTCCTCCTCTTCCTCCCTCTGTTCTGCCACAACTGTCCATAATGCCATGCAGAGTCTGCCCCAGCAGGAATACAACAGGAATTGTGTCACTGATGCATTCATTGTCACGGCTCACCATCCTTGTGGCCTCCTCAAATATTGACAATACAGTACATGCATCATTTATCAGCAACCATTGGTGTGGGGAAAAAAAGCTGAGCAGTCCTCAGGCTGTCATTGTGCCATACTCACACAGGTACTCATTGAAGGCCCTCTGCTGCATTGCCAAAGTCGAGTTCCACCTAGTGGGCATGTCACAAATAAGGCGGTTTACTGGCAGGTGCGATTCCTACTGAATTTCAGGCAACCGAGCACTGACTGTGTATGACTATGGCTACAGACTCTTATGGCCTGCTTTAGCAGATCTTCCAACCCTGGGTACCTATTTAGGAAATGCTGCACCACCAAATTGAGGACATGTACCAGGCATGTGTCAACTTTTCCCGTCTAAGGACGGACAGGAGTTTTGTGCCATTATCGCACACTACCATTCCTGGCTCCAGCTGGTGTGGCGTGAACCACCTTTGGGCCTGACCCTGCAGAGCTGCAAGAATCTTTGCTGCGGTGTGGTTCCTGTCCCCTAGACACACCAACTAAAACGCTGCATAGCACCTTTTAGCCTGACTCATTGAATAGCCCCTTGAACACTTAGGAGGTACTTGTAGTTCGTAGGACAATTCTGCAGAAGAGGGAATGGAGGAGGAGGGGGGGTAGAGCTGACAAATCTTGCATCGTCACCACTAGCTGTATCAAGAAGTGGCGGCACAGCAAGCTGCAGCACTGAGCGATGTGCTGCATCATTCCAAATTGCAAGCAGATTTACCCAGTGTGCTGTGAATGAAATATAGCATCCCAGACAATGCTTGCTGGACCACGTGTCAGCAGTAACATGGACTTTGCGGCTAACTGCCTTGCCCAATGATGCCACAACATTGCCTTCCACGTGATGGTACAGAGCTGGAATGGCCTTACGTGAAAAGAAATACTGACTGGGAACCTGCCATTGTGGTACAGCACATTCTGCAAATTCACAGAAGAGGCAGAATCCCCCAGATGGAACGGCAGAAGTTGTAAGGACAGCAGCTTTGACAAGCTTGCATTTAGCCGCTGGGCATGTGGGTGGCAGTGACTGTGTTTTTTCTTCCGCTGCAGCAGAAAGGCAGAGAAATTTTCCAGCTATAGTCTACAGCTGGTGGTGTGCTACTGGCAGATGTGCTGCAAGGACCTGTGACACCCTCGCTATACCATCATCCCTGTCAGTGGAAGCTGCTGAGAGGTTATGAGGTATACCAGGGGTAGACTGAGGTGAGTAAGGAGGAGGAACAGAATTGAATTCCTTTTGTGTGGCTTTCAGGTGCTCTGTGGGTGGGAGGTAAATGCCTTGTCAAGCATGTTGTACACAAATGGCTGGTGTTTTTGATGTGTTTGAGACAAAGTTTGCAAATTGCAACAGTGTGATTGGCTGCTAAAAGAGGCCCAGACATCTGAGCTGTGGGAAGGGTGCCGGGAGAAAACAGCTTCACAATGCGATGGAATAGGGCGGTTGCTCTCTACTCTTCCATAACGGCTGCCTCGTTGGGGTTCTGCCTCACCCTCACTTTCCTCCTCTGCTCTATCTGGCACCCAAGTGATGTTAGTGACCTCATCATCATCATCTCCTCCATCCTCATTACCACTGGAAACAACTTGGCAATACGCTGTGGCTGGGGGAACATAACTGTCTATTTTTGTATACCAATGTTCTCGCCTCTCTATAGGCTCATGTTCCTACCTTCCTCAACATCAGAAACAAAATCTGAAACAAGTACTGGCTGTGCATCATCAAGAAACAAGTGGCTGATGCTGTGTTCAAAAAACTCTGACAGTTGCAGTGGACTGCGCACTAGTCTCTGCTTGGGTGATGGAAGATGAGGAGGATGAGGATGGTTTAGTAAGCCAGTCCACCACCTCCTTTGCATGCTGTGGCTGGATAGCACGGGCTACATCACTAAACAGAGGAAATAGTGCCCTGCCCGAGGACAGACCACATTCACCTTTGCCTGTACACATACACTGCTGGCCCTCTCACAGGGCCATGGGATCATCTGCCTCTCCTTGTTGGCCTCATAGACATGATGAGAAGGTGCTTATTAACAAAATGTAAAAAAGATGTGGAAATGTGTACGTGGATGCATTTTAATCAATGGAAAGTGGTGTTTGGTGCACTTTAATCTAAGTGCTCACTACACAGACACATTCCACCAACACACTACAATATACTGCAGTAAAGCTGCACTAATGCACAGAATATTACTGCGTTAAACGTGCACTAACACACAGAAATATACCGCGTTAAACGTGCACAAATGCACAGAAATATACTGGGTTAAACGTGCTCTATCGCGCAGAAATATACTGCGTTAAACGTGCTGTAACACACTCAAATATACTGCGTTAAACATGCACTAACGCACAGAAATATACTGCATTAAACGGCACATAGGGCACTGAAATATACTGCGTTAAACGTGCAGTAACGCACAAAAATATACTTTGTTAAACATGCACTAACGCACTAATAGAGTGACAAAACAAACTGACACTAAAGTAAAAATGAATGGTCATTCACTACACTTACTGAACTATCACTAGATTCACACTAAAATAAAAATGAACGTTTACTACACTCACACTGACTGAACTATCACTAGATTCACACTAAAGTGACTCTAAAGTAAAAATGAATTGTTGCACTACACTCACACTGACTGAACTATAACTAAAATCACAACAAACAGATATTCTACACTGACAAAAGAATAAGAATAGCACACTATAACACACTATAGCACACTAACTCTCTAGTGGCACTGAACAGAGCCCTGTTCTATCTCCACACCGATATCACACTACAAATGGTCGCTATTGAAAGAATACTGTTAAAGTGTGGGGTGGGACTAATGAGCTATGGGGGGTGGGACTAATGAGAAATGAGCTATGATTGGATATAGTCATCATTACTTTCACCAATTATGGCTCTGACAGTACTCTATACCTTGATTGGGCAAAGCTTTCATTGCTTTAGCCATTCAGGGCTTCCAATGCACAGCGCAGTTCATTGTGTTCATTCAGGGGGCTGAACAAAGGGTCGAACACCCCGATAATTTGGGTGTTCATCAAATGAGCGAACAGTCAATTATCAACCCAAACTCATGCTTGGGCCGAACTGTTCGCCCATCCCTGCTCAACAGAATCAGCCCAGGGTGTAAATCTGGCAGATCACACCATTAAATGTCTCCACTACACTCTCCAAGGGTTCCTATAGTTCCACAACCTGACCTCAACCTAATAGAATACCTTTGGGATGAATTAGAGCAGAGACTGTGAGCCAGGCCTTCTCATCCAACATCAGTGCCTGACTTCACAAATGCGCTTCTGGAAGAATAGTCAAACATTCCAGTAGACACACTCCTAAACCTTGTGGACAGCCTTCCCAGAAGAATTAAAGCTGTTCTAGCTGCAAAAGTTTGCACAACTCAATATTGAACCTTAGACTGGGATGCCATTAAAGTTCATGTGCATATAAAGGCAGCTGTCCCAATACGTTTGGTAATAAAGTGTATATGCTAGTGTATTTAGGTCATTTGTGAGTACTAAGAAATATATTTAAATTTAAGTTTATGTATGTGGAGTTCAGTTTTAAGGGCCTATTCAAAGTTAACATGTCTGTATGTACATACTCTGATCCAAAAATCTTATTTCCCAGAAATTAACAAGTGTAGGGTTAATTTTAACATATTTTTTCCAAATAAAAAATACACAGTGCAGAAAATAAATCTCTGCAGATGTTTTAGATTCTCATTTCTTAGTCATCAAAATGTTTTTACTTTAATGTATATAACATTAAATACTGCATAATGATTTTACTTTAACTATATCCAAAAAGTCAGATTATTCTATCTCAAAGTATTTATTGTTTCTTGTTGGCTTCATGTACTCTTGTAAAAGTTATACACAGTTTTAGTTTATTTTATGGTTTTACTTCTTGCAAGTGTACTTTTTATATGTAGTCTTACCCTTGCCCCAAGCAGTAATAACAGTGTCAAAGCTTGTTTTCCATTTACTTAGGTGATAACTTTTGTTTGTCCTATAAATATTGAAGGTTATCTTTGTTGAATTTCATTCATTTCATCTAGATACCAGATTCATTGACTTCATTTTTATGGGGATGATAACTGATGGCTTACAAATAGTTTTACTGGATAACCAAACCAAATACTGTAAAATCAAAGTATTTTAATGTAACTAATTACCATCACATTTATTGTCAATACTTTAAACTATTTAATTTCTTAATTTGGGTTAGATTTTACATTTTCAAAAATCTACATGCCTAATACATGCTACAAAATGTTTAGCACTTATCTTGCATGAAAATATTGCACTTGCACTATGCAAATGTTACCAATTATACTGTATGTAGTCCTAATTATAGAGAAAGCAAAGTAAAAAGTATTTGTAACATCAAAGATGGAAAAATGATATCTATTAAAGTGACAAAGCAATTAAGGTTAAAGGAAAAAAACAGATTTTTACTTGCTTTGCAGAACAAGAGTGAAGCCAGTTTTATTACCAATGGTGAATAATAAATGAGTCTATACATTGCACTACACATCATGCAAAACAAGCCATTGTATCCTAAAAAAGAAAGACACCAGATTTACCTAGCCATGTCATTCGCTAGGTATCCAAGATATATTAGATAAAATCAACCCCCACCAAGCAAACGTAAGCTGCTGATTGCTAAGATATATTAGTGGATAAAAATTAAAAACAGGCAAGGGATCTATATAGAATTTTTCACATTGTTCATAATTGAAGAATAATGTTTTCCATTGATAAACTTTTAAGAGGTAGTAAACTCCAGAGCAAAAATAAAA
Source organism: Pelophylax lessonae (assembly GCF_965119305.1). NCBI lineage: Eukaryota > Metazoa > Chordata > Amphibia > Anura > Ranidae > Pelophylax > Pelophylax lessonae. The sequence goes on from NC_138770.1 coordinate 387,782,273, forward strand.
TGGGCCCCCCTGCAGGTTAATTCTATAATGTGTTAGTATGCACAGCATACTATCATATTATGGCAGGCTCACATTTTAAACAGAGCCCTTCAGCCGTGCACTATTGCTGCTGCAGGTGCTTCCACCTTCACCTGGTCTTCCTACCTGATTCGCGCTCTAATGCTGTTTGAATGGCTAAGCCATGCTGAAATCACTACCACACATGCACATGAGAGTCACAATCATGGCACAGTGCTCTCTGCATTGACAGTACACTCAGTGTTCCCTAAATGCATAGCGCACTGCACATGCGCTGCTGACATCACTGACTGCTGTCGCTGTGAATATCTCCTAAACTAAAGGCTGGGGTGGCACAGGCAGGGGTGGCACTGGCAATTATTATTCTTAGATAAAGTATTTTCATGGATTAGGTCAAGGATCCCCAAACTTCGGCCCTCCAGCTGTTGCGGAACCACACATCCCATGAGGCATTGTAAAACTCTGACATTCATAGACATGACTAGGCATGATGGGAATTGTAGTTCCTGAACAACTGGAGGGCCATAGTTTGGAGACCCCTGGATTACGTAATAAACATTGCACTTTTGTTCTGCATCATCTGAACATCTCTCCCCTATGCCCTAAGAGGTAATCTATGCTGCTTTCAATGTCCATCTCAAACTGAAATTGATGTGTTACTATCAATGTGCTTCAGGGTATTCAGCTTTCAACAACTGTAGCTCTTTCCATATTATTATAATGTTTATTTCATTGTCCTATTATTTATTATGAGCTGATCCTAATCTTTACAACTCTGCCTTCCTGCTCCTCTTGTAGTCTGACTTTGGTGTGAAAAGTTTGCTCTGCTAACCATGTGTCTCTCATGAACTCCTAATTGATTGACAAGTACTACTCCCACTGCAGGGGGAGCACTAGCATTTATTCTTCTTAAATAAAGTATTTTCTTGGATTATGTATTACATATTGCACTTCTGCACTTCAGTGACTGCACAAAGCAAAGACCCATGCAAGAGAGATAATAAACATAAGATAGGAGAAAGACGTATCAGTGTTGCCCAGAAATAATAGTGCGTCATTAGCATAAAGAACTAATTTTTCTTCCTTTCCTCACCTGTTAAAACCAACAATTGAATCCAATTGACAAATGGTTGCTGCAAGTGACTTTATTGCCAGCGAGAATAGGAGAGGGGAACAGGGGCACCCCTGATGCATTCCCCTGTGAAAGGGAAAAGGATCTATTTGGGAGCTCTTAATCAGCATAGTAGCCTGGGGGCCAGAGTATAGCAGCTTCAACCAACCTATAAAGTGATCCCCGAGGCCAAAGGGTTTAACACCTCCCAGAGATAGGGCTATTTCACGCTATTGAATGCTTTAGCCGCCTCTAATGAGAGAATGGCCATACCTCCCTTATTGTAAAATGGCAGCTCTTTATTACGGAATAGCCTACGAATGTTGATTGCTGTCAACCTGGTGGATATCAACCCCAACTGATTGGGATGCACCAATCAGTGCATAATTTTGCCGAGTCGGTTGGCTAACACTTTTGCAAGGAGTTTGACATCTGAGTTCAAGAAGGAGAGAGGACAGTATGATTCAAGATGAAGACTATTCTTTCCTGGTTTTGGGAGTACTGTTATACCTGCCATGTTCATGGAAATACAGAGATGATGAAGCTTATAGGCCGAGTTCAAAACTGCTAGCAGTTCTGGTAGCAGAATTAGAAAGTAGGGGCCTCAGTCACTGCCTTACACTATTCCCCTAACGTTATGGGAGAGTTTAGTGGTCTCGTGTCTTCTGGGGAAAAGCAAGGAAGCTTGAGATGGTGTAAAAATTCAGTCAGCTGATGCAGTATATACTGCACCTTACTATAGTATAGATCATGATAATAGGATTGAAAAACCCCCAAAATCTCAACAAGATCTTGGGTGAGTGTACCTGATGTAGTAGTAATAGAAGCAATATTGTTTAGCTGGGTTTGGAACTATCAATAACAACTAACAAGTGGCCAGTATTTTCGCAATATGCAAAGTTTTGACATCTGGTAAAGAATTGTTTACTTTACGCTTTACTGCACATGCGCTGCTGACATCACTGACTGCTGTCGCTGTGAATATCTCCTAAACTAAAGGCTGGGGTGGCACAGGCAGGGGTGGCACTGGCAATTATTATTCTTAGATAAAGTATTTTCATGGATTAGGTCAAGGATCCCCAAACTTCGGCCCTCCAGCTGTTGCGGAACCACACATCCCATGAGGCATTGTAAAACTCTGACATTCATAGACATGACTAGGCATGATGGGAATTGTAGTTCCTGAACAACTGGAGGGCCATAGTTTGGAGACCCCTGGATTACGTAATAAACATTGCACTTTTGTTCTGCATCATCTGAACATCTCTCCCCTATGCCCTAAGAGGTAATCTATGCTGCTTTCAATGTCCATCTCAAACTGAAATTGATGTGTTACTATCAATGTGCTTCAGGGTATTCAGCTTTCAACAACTGTAGCCCTTTCCATATTATTATAATGTTTATTTCATTGTCCTATTATTTATTATGAGCTGATCCTAATCTTTACAACTCTGCCTTCCTGCTCCTCTTGTAGTCTGACTTTGGTGTGAAAAGTTTGCTCTGCTAACCATGTGTCTCTCATGAACTCCTAATTGATTGACAAGTACTACTCCCACTGCAGGGGGAGCACTAGCATTTATTCTTCTTAAATAAAGTATTTTCTTGGATTATGTATTACATATTGCACTTCTGCACTTCAGTGACTGCACAAAGCAAAGACCCATGCAAGAGAGATAATAAACATAAGATAGGAGAAAGACGTATCAGTGTTGCCCAGAAATAATAGTGCGTCATTAGCATAAAGAACTAATTTTTCTTCCTTTCCTCACCTGTTAAAACCAACAATTGAATCCAATTGACAAATGGTTGCTGCAAGTGACTTTATTGCCAGCGAGAATAGGAGAGGGGAACAGGGGCACCCCTGATGCATTCCCCTGTGAAAGGGAAAAGGATCTATTTGGGAGCTCTTAATCAGCATAGTAGCCTGGGGGCCAGAGTATAGCAGCTTCAACCAACCTATAAAGTGATCCCCGAGGCCAAAGGGTTTAACACCTCCCAGAGATAGGGCTATTTCACGCTATTGAATGCTTTAGCCGCCTCTAATGAGAGAATGGCCATACCTCCCTTATTGTAAAATGGCAGCTCTTTATTACGGAATAGCCTACGAATGTTGATTGCTGTCAACCTGGTGGATATCAACCCCAACTGATTGGGATGCACCAATCAGTGCATAATCTTGCCGAGTCGGTTGGCTAACACTTTTGCAAGGAGTTTGACATCTGAGTTCAAGAAGGAGAGAGGACAGTATGATTCAAGATGAAGACTATTCTTTCCTGGTTTTGGGAGTACTGTTATACCTGCCATGTTCATGGAAATACAGAGATGATGAAGCTTATAGGCCGAGTTCAAAACTGCTAGCAGTTCTGGTAGCAGAATTAGAAAGTAGGGGCCTCAGTCACTGCCTTACACTATTCCCCTAACGTTATGGGAGAGTTTAGTGGTCTCGTGTCTTCTGGGGAAAAGCAAGGAAGCTTGAGATGGTGTAAAAATTCAGTCAGCTGATGCAGTATATACTGCACCTTACTATAGTATAGATCATGATAATAGGATTGAAAAACCCCCAAAATCTCAACAAGATCTTGGGTGAGTGTACCTGATGTAGTAGTAATAGAAGCAATATTATTTAGCTGGGTTTGGAACTATCAATAACAACTAACAAGTGGCCAGTATTTTCGCAATATGCAAAGTTTTGACATCTGGTAAAGAATTGTTTACTTTACGCTTTATCATGTAACTTTTGTTTATATACCAATTGAGTGCCCTTCCAAGAATAGAGGGATTGGGGGGAAGGAACAGATAAATATTGTTCTTTGGTTCTATGAACTTCATCAGACAGCCAGTTCTCTTATTCCCTACTGGATTTTTTAAATACACTAATTTATTTGATCAACAACCCATGTAAATTTGCCTTTTTTGGAATCCCAGACAATAGGAGGTGAGACTGACAGTTTGGTATTTTGAAAAAATTCTAAAAGAGAAAATAATTAACTCTCCAGGAAGTGCATCTAAAGGACAGGGAAAGATTCCAACTAAGGACTGGGGGGAATGATCTGATAGCTCTCTGGCCTTGTAAAAAAATATCTGTGACATGTGGTAGTACAGGGTCAGTGACCAAGGCAGCATCAATCCTAGAGAGGGATTGATAGGTACTAGAGCAACAGGAGTACAAGAAAGCAGATGGGTTATGCTGTCTCCAATTGTCTCTAAGGCCTAGCTCAGAGATTTGACGTAAAAAGGGCTAATCAGTCTGCAGGGTATCAGTCCACACTGGGTTGCACACAGCGTTAAAATCCCCTACTGCCAGAAAGGGTATCCCAGGGTTATCACCCAGCAATGTGGCTATCACCTAGATCACCTCGCTGTCATAGGGAGGAGGAGGCATATAAACATTTCCCAGCAAACATGAAAAATTATCAATGGAGCACAGTAACAAAAACAAATTGTATAAATCAATCAACCCACGCCTCAGACTTCAACCACAAAAAAATGTATTTGTTTTTACCAAGCTTCTACATTTACCACCCTTATAGTGTGTGAATAAAAATATAACCCAAATATAGTTGCACTAGGTGAAAAATCAAGCTTCCCTTATATTTGTATGCTAGTAAAATGAAACCACAAAGGAAATATAATAAATATAAATCAACTTATAACCCATCGGAACCTCAGAGGACACTATCCGGTATCCAATCTCTGCTAGACAAGGTTTTCAGGGGCACTGAGCCTACTGATGCAAACCGATTACTGATTCCACTGGGGGTGCTTTGAGAGGGGTTCCCTCTCAAAATAAAGGACCGTCCAAAGCACTCCAGCAAAATACTGATTGGCACTGGCTCTTTGGCACATCTGGTGCTAAAAAAAGGATTCCAGGAAGGGGGATTCTGTTCCTAAAAGCCTAATGCATCATCAAGGAACCAGTGCTTTGAGAAGGAGACCCTGGTTTTTCAGGGAACCCTTCCCAAAGCCCCTTAAAAAGCATATGATTTGGCATAGGGTGCAGAATGCTCATCGCTCCTTTTTATGAGCATTTCAGCCTACATGCTTGGTGTGCCAGGTTGGTAAGCTCTGTTTTTTTTTTTTTTTTTTTTAAAGACAAAAATACAAAAAGATACATAACAATCAAAGTTTTCAAACTGTTTAAAAAATCCAGGTACAGCATTCACATTGATAAAAACACTGCTCTAAAACAAGAAACACTTTAAAAACATGTTAACCAGCTAAAAGTTTGAATATTATGCAATGTGGAAAATAAACAAATGTTGAGTATGCTTCAGAACAAAGTGATAACTAGAATGAATAATTCAGTAAAGCCATTCTCATTAAAGAACACATATTGGGAAAATCATACTTGAGGAAATTTTAACATGGGTGACTCTTAATTTATGCAAAACAGCGTGGAGCAATTATGTTCCCAAACGTAGGTGGATTTATTGACACAAAAAGAGGTGACATTTATAAAATTTAACAAAGTTAAAATACTAACCATCATAATAAGAAGCAACACCCCAAAACATTGAATGTTTGACACATCGTGCTACCCAACCCTGGGATGGAGAAAAGCAAGAACATTTGGTTATGCACTCTCTTGTTTACATGTCCATTAGATCAGTGTCCACAAGCTCTCCATACTCAAAGATCAATGTGTTTCAGGAGAATTATCCCTCCTTTAGGACTGGTTGGGTGAGTATTGCACTAAGGTTTGAAACAAAAACATAAAAATACCATTCCATTAAATGGTTGCATTTAGCATGGGTACAATACAATAAATAGTGGATGCTTGCTTTGTAAGGTCAATGTGCGCAATGGATTGGTGAAAAACAGGTCTTTGGGCAGACATAGGAGCCAAAAGAGGGACCTCTACACCCTGAAAGAACCCCAATAGGCACTGCAAATCTCTTAATCAGTTAGGACCTGCTAGACATGCAGAACTGAAATTTTATTTATTTTTTTAATTTTGGATAGATTTGTTTTGTTACTAATTTAATTTTGTTAATTTGTTTTAGAATTACTTTCTTTTAGTTTTGTTTCATTTAATTTCATTTAGTTTATTAGTTTTCTTACAAATTCCACATTTTTGGAATGATTAAAATTGAGATAGGTAGAAAAATTATTGACCTATTCGAATTTTGTGTGAAGAATAGCTGGTTCTTAAGGAGCGGGCCAGGAAGCTTTCCCACTGACAGCTGAAATGTAACTAAAAGAATGGCGGTGATAAAAAATGAAGAATAAAAACAGCTTGGGGTCTCCCAATCAATATCAGGACCTTCGGGTCTGGTATGGATTTTAAGAGGAATCCCATGCCAAAACTTTAAATACAGATGGTGTGGGGTCCTCCCCTTAATTCATACCTGACCCATGTAAATAAATAGTGGGAGCTCTCACGCTCAAAACCAATATTACTCCAAAAATAATATCGATATCAATATATAATGTGAAATCAATATATGAGCAAAAATAAAAAAGATGATGAAAGTGAATAGATCACAGTGCTGCAACTTAAATAAATATAAATGAAAAATAACAGTTAAAAATGATATAAACTGTTAGCTGCACACATAAATCATCCAAAACAGTGACATGTGTATAAATGATAAATCAAATAATCAAATGCGTGAACAATAAAATTCAAAAACACTGCCACCAAAAATATATTTGTATAAAAATAGTCCAAAAAAGTTCATGAACTAAACTGAAAATCCATAGTGATAAGTATAGATAGTACGGTGAGATTCCAGTGACTTCAAGATAAAGAAACACCAAAAAAGGTCCACCACCTCCGTGTTCCACACCCCTTTGCCAAGTCACTCACCCCCACTTAATGCCCCCCACTCTCATGAAATGGGCAAAAGACGCTTGGATGTTCCACCTTAGATATAGAGTACACTGGCTGGTAGATCACTGATGCCTAGATAGCCTTCCTTCCAGTTATAGCATGTAAAGAAAGAGAAGATACCACTAGTGCAATAACGTCTGAAAGACCCTTTAATGAAGTATCAGCTTCCAATGTTTAAACTCACATTGAACAATCCTTGTAAAAACACATAAAAGAATGTCATAAGTGGGAATTGAGGTGCTCACTCAGATCCTGCTGCCATGGCGTAGTGTACCGCTGGAACCGAGGAGACACCTCTGCTCACCCGACCAATCCTTCCGGTATGTTTCGTCACTTCCTGACTTTTTCGAAGGGGGTGGCTACACATTGCAACAGCCAGACTTATCACTAATAACGCCAGCCAATCGGTGACTCACCCCACCTGAACTCATTAGCATCTGACGCTGCAGGGTTGTTCTACCGATCAGCACATCTATCCAACTGTGATTTTAACCCCTATTTTGCCATAAGCTGGGAGACCGTAGCGGCCTACTTAATATACATGATGCCTGAGGTATATTAAATGCACAAGCGATAACTCAGACTCCTGTAACTATATTGAGAACGATATACATAAAATCCTCTGCAGACACATAACTCCCACCAAGGAAATGCCCTGATTGGATAGAGGATCCGTCTGTGCAGTTAACCCTATATATTCTGGACAATCGAATCTGTCTGTGCAGTTAACCCTATATATTCCGGCCAATCTAATAAACATGGCTGCATGTGAACACATCAGTATAATGAATTCAGGGGAGGTTTACACAGTAGATAAATGTCAATCACAAACACATTCCTATGTATGATGATAAATATTATTAAAATTTTAAATAATTGGATATTACATAAAATGCATATTAAAAATTATGATTAAAAATGTATTAAACACTAAATCACAAAGTCCCTAAAAAACTCTATATTAGAATATTATTTTAAAATATTTGTTAAACGGAAAAAGTGAATAACATGTCTAAAATATGGACGCTCCCCCACAAGAAATATATAATTAATAATCGCTAATAAAACAATTTAAGTTAAGTTCTATGTTCATTCCCACTGGTTCTAAAGTTTTCAATAGATATATCCACTTTGTTTCACATTTTGAAATGTCTCTCACCCTATTTGAGCCCCTCCAATTAGGGGGGACCCTTTCAACGCCCCAGAACTGTAGACCACTAGGGTCTTTATTGTGCACAGTTCTGAAATGTTCGGAAACGCTGTGGTATTTCAAACCATTTTTAATATTTTGAACGTGTTCACCCACCCTCACTTTTAAATTCCTTTTAGTCCGTCCTATATACATAAGATTACACGGACACGTGAGTGCATATACCACATGTGTAGTATCACATGTGATGAACTGTTTAATATTGAACCTTTTACTATTGTGGGAAGAAAAAAAATGAAGTTCTAGTTCTCACATTATTCACAGCATGATGGCACGCTTTGCACCTATCATAGGCCTTAAAACCTTTTCTATCCATAAAAATGTGGCCATGGGAGGGTCTAACACTTTTTTTACCACACGATGGTCAAAGCTAGGTGCCCTCCTATATATATAAAGGATGGCAACTGTGGCAGCAACGGTCCTAAGACCCTATCCATTCCTAGAATATGTCAATGTTTTTGGAAGATATTTTCTACTTCTTTATACTGGCTATGAATGTCCGATAAAAAATAAAATTGATGTTTATTGTTTTTCACTCTAGACCTGTTTTCTAGACAGTGACTTCTAGGGATCTCAAGTATGTATTGTATCTCTCTGTCTATGGTCTTTTCTTTATAGCCCTTTTGTAGAAAACAGTCTTTTAGCACCTGAGGTTGTTCAAGATAATCATTTTCAAACGTACAATTTCTTCAAACTCTCATTAATTGTCCTCTAGCCACTTAAGCTCCGGAGGATTTGGCTGCTCAAAGACCAGGGACTATTTTGCGATTCGGCACTGCATGAATTTAATGGACAATTCCGTGGTCGTGCGACACTGTACGCAAATGAAATTAACGTCCTTTTTTTCTCACAAACAGAGCTTTTTTTTGGTGGTATTTGATCACCTGTGCGATTTTTACTTTTTGCGCTATAAACAAAAAAAGAGCGGCAATTTTGAAAAAATAACAATATTTTTCACATTTTTTTATATAAAATCCACCCCCCCCCCCAAAATGTAAAAATCTAAATTTTTTACCGTTTTAGGCTAATTTGTTTTCTGCTACATATTTTTGGTAAAAAAAATCGCAATAAGTGTATTTTGATTGGTTTGCGCAAAAGTTATTGCATTTACTAACTACAGGAATGATTTATGTCATTTTTATTGTTTTTTTAACTAGTAATGGCGGTGATTTGCAAATTCTTTTGCGGGACTGCGACATTGCGGTGGACAGATCGGACCCATGACTGACATTTTTGACACTTTTGGGGGTACCAGTGACATTACTACAGTAATCAGTGCTATACATATGCACTGTTACTGTAAAAATGACACTGGCAGGGAAGGGGTTAACTTTATTGGTGATCAGTGGGTAAAATGTATCTCTAGGGGAGTGATTCTAACTGTGGGGGGCATTGCTTGTGATGTAACCACAGAGACAAACGATCCTACATAGCAGGATCATATTGTCTCTGCAGTTACACCAGGGAGAATGACAGGCGGCTTTGTTTACATTAGCCGCCTGCCTATCTCCCTCTCCAGCGGGAGATCGCGAGTGGCCGGCGGACATTGAAGGCACCGGTCACACGCGCGGGGAGGCCCGCGAACAATGGGCCGCGGGAGCTCGCCTCTGGTGGCGCGCACTTGCCCCCTACGGGCTCCTGGGCGAGCGACATAGCCCTACGTCGGTTTGCCCAGCAGCAGCTGACCGCCGCAGTAAATAGTAGTGTGGCGGTCGGCAAGTGGCTAGGGATATTTTTCAGCCACGCCGGATGATGTCCACTATTAATGGACAAATAACTGTTTCTGTCGGTGGGCTTAAAATATACCTTGGTTGGAAAACCACCATTGTGTCTAAAAATAATCACATCTAAAAATTGGATACTATTTTCATGACATTTAAAATCCAAATTAATATTACAAGTATTATTATTTAATGTTGTCATGAATTCATCTAGACTTGTTTTAGACCCTTGCCAAATAAAAACGATGTCGTCTATGAATCTTTTGTAATATAATAATTCTGGTTAATTTGTTTCATAGAAAAATTTATCCTCCCATTCTGCCATGAATAAATTTGCTATGCTGGGCGAGTAATGCATCATCATGCTGTATAATACTATACAGTGATGATACATCCGCTGTAACTAAAAATATGGGAGCCTCTCCAGAAACATTTAATGTGCTTAGTGAATTCAATAAGCCCTTAGTATCTTTCAAAAAGGACTTAGTTGTCACCACGCTGGGTTTGAGGAATTTATCAAAGGTCCACCCTCGCAGTAACCGACCCAATACCATTCACTATGGGTCTATTATACAGCATGATGATGCATTACTCACCCTTAATTGGGCTTTGAGTAAAAGGGAGGACATTCCCCATCCAAATAAAGTATTTCTGCGCAGGGCTTTGGATTTCTGCCTTGCGCATAATTACTTTTGGTACCTAGGTGAATTCTTCAGCCAAATAAAGGGAGTTGCGATGGAAGCTAAATTTGCTCCCAGCATAGCAAATTTATTCAAGGCAGAATGGGAGGATAAATTTGTCTATGAAACAAATTAACCAGAATTATTATATTACAAAAGATTCATAGATGACATCGTCTTTGTTTGGCAAGGGTCTAAAACAAGTCTAGATGAATTCATGACAAAATTAAATAATAATACTTGTAATATTAATTTGGATTTTAAATGTCATGAAAATAGTATCCAATATTTAGATGTGATTATTTTTAGACAAAATGATGGTTTCGCAACCAAGGTATATTTTAAGCCCACCAACAGAAACAGTTATTTGTCCATTAATAGTGGACATCATCCGGTGTGGCTGAAAAATATCCCTAGAGGACGATTAATGAGAGTTCGAAGAAATTGTACATTTGGAAATGATTACCTTGAACAATCTCAGGTGCTAAAAGACCGTTTTCTACAATATATATATATATATATATATATATATATATATATATATATATATATATATATATATATATATATATATATATATATAATATATATATATATATATAAAGAACAGACCATAGACAGAGAGATACAAAAAATTCTTGAGATCCCTAGAAGTCACTGTCTAGAAAACAGGCCTAGATTTAAAAACAATAAACATCAATTTTCTTTCTTATCGGACTTTCATAGCCAATATAATAAGGTAGAAAATATCTTCCAAAAACATTGACATATTCTAGGAATGGATAGGGTCTTAGGACCGGTGCTGCCACAGTTGCCATCCTTTATATATAGGAGGGCACCTAGCTTTGGCCAACGTGTGGTAAAAAAAAAAGGGTTAGACCCTCCCATGGTCACATTTTTTATGGATAGAAAAGATTTTAAGGCCTGTGGTAGGTGCAAAGCGTGCCATCATGCTGTGAATAATGTGAGAACTAGAACTTCATTTTTTTCTTTCCACAATAGTAAAAGGTTCAATATTAAACAGTTCATCACATGTGATACTACACATGTTGTATATGCACTCACGTGCCTGTGTAATCTTATGTATATAGGACGGACTAAAAGGACTTTAAAAGTGAGGGTGGGTGAACACGTTCAGAATATTAAAAATGGTTTGAAATACCACAGCGTTTCCGAAAATTTCAGAACTGTGCGCAATAAAGACCCTAGTGGTCTACAGTTCTGGGGCATTGAAAGGGTCCCCCCTAATTGGAGGGGCTCAAATAGGGTGAGAGACATTTCAAAATGTGAAACAAAGTGGATATATCTATTGAAAACTTTAGAACCAAAAAAGTCAGGAAGTGACGAAATGTCAGGGGTGTGGCTACACAACATACCGGAAGGATTGGTCGGGTGAGCAGAGGTGTCTCCTCGGTTCCAGCGGTACACTATGCCGCGGCAGCAGGATCTGAGTGAGCACCTTAATCCCTGCTTATGACATTCTTTTATGTGTTTTTACAAGGATTGTTCCATGTGAGTTTAAACATTGGAAGCTGATACTTCATTAAAGAGTCTTTCAGACGTTATTGCACTAGTGGTATCTTCTCTTTCTTTACATGCTATAAGTGGAAGGAAGGCTATCTAGGCATCAGTAATCTACCAGCCAGTGTACTCTATATCTAAGGTGGAACATCCAAGCGTCTTTTGCCCATTTCATGAGAGTGGAGGGCATTAAGTGGGGGTGAGTGACTTGGCAAAGGGCTGTGGAACACGGAGGTGGTGGACCTTTTTTGGTGTTTCTTTATCTTGAAGTCACTGGAATCTCACCGGACTATCTATACTTATCACTATGGATTGATTTTCAGTTTAGTTCATGAATTGTTTTGGATTACTTATATACAAATATATTTTTGGTGGCAGTGTTATTGAATTTTATTGTTCACGCATTTGATTATTTGATTTATCATTTATACACATGTCACTGTTTTGGATGATTTATGTGCGCAGCTAACAATTTATATCATTTTTCACTGTTTTTTTTCCTACCTGACCCATATCTTCAAATGGAGAGCTTGGGGCAGGAGTGCTCTGCCCCCCCCCCCCCAAAGCACCCTGTCTCCATGTTGATGGAGATAAGGGCCTCCTCCCCACAACCCTGGCTGGTGGTTGTGGGGGTCTTTGTGCAGGGGGCTTATCTGAATTTGGAAGCCCCCTTTTAATAAGGGGACCCCCAGCTAATAGCCCCCTCCTATGTGAATTAGTATCGGGTACATAGTTCCGCTACCCATTCTCACAAAAAAGAGCAAAAAGGTAAATAAAAACAAAACACAAGTTTATGACTAGTCATTTATTAAAAAAATCAAAAATAAAAAAAATGTCCCCTGGTGTAGATCCATTGTTAATTGAATTGAAATTTGCCCATCTATACTACTTTTTTTGAACATTTAAACAATACCTATTACTTTGCAAGGAAAAGTGCAAATATTCTGCAACTCATAACAACCAAACAATAAAAAATGAGCCTTTATTAACTTAAATCAATAGGTTATTAAAAACGATAAACGCATCTCTTATGAACTTTTACAATTTCAATCTTGTCATATATATAAACTGTAACCAGAGAAAGTCGTTTTTGCTTTTACCAGAAAATCAAATTGTCTGCAAAAACATTTGCCCATTTTCTCTGTTACAGTGGGATAATTCCACCAGACATATCCAAATTCAGAAGATGACAGAAAGGTGGATACTGACAGCAAAGATCACCCTTGAGGGTGTTTAGAAGAAAATCTATCATCTGTGAAACTGGAGTGATAACAGCCATTAGCTGCAAGGGATGTACTCCTTGTCAATTTTCCAAAAGAGAAAATGCTTTTACAGAAAAGATAAACTGTGACTGTCAAGCAAAGATGATACTCTTATCATTGACAAGATTAATCACTAAAATACTAAGGAACTAGTGTACCAGAAAAGCTGTACTGCTGTGCACTATTGTTAAACATTCACAAATGTGTACTTTTTATGTGTTATATGAATGAGGGATAATCAGACACATACTACAGTAAAAAAGACATAATATACCTCTAAATAATTACATGCAGCATGTGTGATGGGATGAATTGCTCTGCTTGAATATCTAATAACAGAAATGGTTCAGTACATGTTCTAAACTATTTTTTTCTTTCCTTGAAGCTTTACTTTATATGTTTCAATGGGGAAAGGATTTTAATCCCTAAATTCTTAAAAGAAAAAAGTAATATCTTTGATGAATTTGTCATAATTTACCAAACAAGACTAACTCAAACATAACAAAAGATGCTTTTAAAATGTCTGCAATATATTTACAGTAGAGGTTTTAGCTACTGCTTCAACTACTTGCAGCAGTATTTCTGATTTTCAATATCCAGACAAAAGTTAAAATGTTTTAAAAGTTACTTATTATTTAAAAGACGTTGGGGAACATTTATTAGCAAATTAGCCACGCAGCTAGTTGCAAATCAGGCTGCATATCCTTCAGCAATAGTGTTGAGCGAACACGGACTGTATTATTCGTGTTCGTACCGAATAATTGGATTTTTTTTACCCGAACACGGACACGGACACTTTACTGTATGTTCGGGTAAAAATCCGTGTTCGGTCGTTTTATTTCCGGGTTTTGCATGCTTTGGCGCTCTTTTCATGGCGGGCTTTCAACAGCCAATCAACAATCGTTTAACTGGTGTGCCTTAAGCCATCCCAGCCATGCCTGCAAATGTCTTAGTAGCTGTGATTGGCCGTCTGAAGCATGTGACCAAGTCTTTATAAGTTCGAGGCAGCCGCCGCAGCAGCGTCATTCTGCTGCTTAGCTAAGGGACAGAACACACATCAATGTGCTGGCTGCTGATTAGGGAAAGATAGGCAGGAAAAAACCATTTGTGTCCGGATAGAATTGAGGGACAGGTCGGAGTGTTTAGGCAGGGCGAGTTGTAGGCATTTTAGGGATAGAGTCTGCTGAATTATAGGGTCAGTGTCTTCTACAAACTACAATCGATATTGCTGTGTGGGGGGTGGGGTGAATCTGCACTCAATCCTGATCTACGATCTCTTCTCAATCCTGTTAGGGACAGAGTCTGCTGAATTTTAGGGAAACTGTGTTCTACAAACTACAATCGATATTGCTGTGTGGTGTGGGATTGGAGATAGGCAGGTGTCAGTGATCCACATCCATTTTTCTGTGTGTTAGCTGCAGTGAACACAATCTTTTTGGGCTGCAGTGAACACAATCTTTTTGGGCTGCAGTGAACACAATCTTTTTGGGCTGCAGTGAACACAATCTTTTTGGGCTGCAGTGAACACAATCTTTTTGGGGTGCAGTGAACAAAATCTTTTTGGGGTGCAGTGAACACAATCCTTTTTGGTGTGCAGTGAACACAATCTTTGTGGGGTGCAGTGAACAAAATCCTTTGTGGGGTGCAGTGAACACAATCCTTTTTGGGGTGCAGTGAACAACATCCTTTTTGGGGTGCAGTGAACACAATCTTTTTGGGGTGCAGTGAACAAAATCCTTTGTGGGGTGCAGTGAACACAATCTTTTTGGGGTGCAGTGAACACAATATTTTTGGGGTGGAGTGAACAACATCCTTTTTGGGGTGCAGTGAACAAAATCCTTTTTGGGGTGCAGTGAACAAAATCATTTTTGGGGTGCAGTGAACACAATCTTTTTGGGGTGCAGTGAACACAATCTTTGTGGGGTGCAGTGAACACAATCTTTTTGGGGTGGAGTGAACAACATCCTTTTTGGGGTGCAGTGAACAACATCCTTTTTGGGGTGCAGTGAACACAATCTTTTTGGGGTGCAGTGAACACAATCTTTGTGGGGTACAGTGAACAGAATCTTTGTGGGGTGCAGTGAACACAATCTTTGGGGGGTACAGTGAACACAATCTTTTTGGGGTGCAGTGAACACAATCTTTGTGGGGTGCAGTGAACACAATCTTTTTGGGGTGGAGTGAACAAAATCATTTTTGGGGTGCAGTGAACAACATCCTTTTTGGGGTGCAGTGATCAAAATCCTTTTTGGGGTGCAGTGAACACAATCTTTTTGGGGTGCAGTGAACAAAATCCTTTGTGGGGTGCAGTGAACAGAATCTTTGTGGGGTGCAGTGAACACAATCTTTGGGGGGGTACAGTGAACACAATCTTTTTGGGGTGCAGTGAACACAATCTTTGTGGGGTACAGTGAACAGAATCTTTGTGGGGTGCAGTGAACACAATCTTTGGGGGGTACAGTGAACACAATCTTTTTGGGGTGCAGTGAACACAATCTTTGGGGGGTACAGTGAACACAATCTTTTTGGGGTGCAGTGAACACAATCTTTGTGGGGTGCAGTGAACACAATCTTTGGGGGGGTACAGTGAACACAATCTTTTTGGGGTGCAGTGAACAACATCCTTTTAGGGTGCAGTGAACACAATCTTTGTGGGGTGCAGTGAACAACATCCTTTTAGGGTGCAGTGAACACAATCTTTGTGGGGTACAGTGAACAGAATCTTTGTGGGGTGCAGTGAACACAATCTTTGGGGGGTACAGTGAACACAATCTTTGTGAGGTGCAGTGAACACAATCTTTGTGGGGTGCAGTGAACACAATCATTGTGGGGTGCAGTGAACTCAATCTTTGTGGGGTACAGTGAACACAATCTCATACTTCTGAAGATTTGAGGGTGCTGCCTGTTCCATACTCCCCCTACTCCTCATCTAGCCTTTTAGGGGTACAAACAATAGTAATTGGGGCCCAGTGTGGTTGTGTACGTGTGATATACATACACTTTTTTTGGATCATATTTTCTATTCCGCTATTTAATCAAAAACCTTTGGGGATCAGTTAAATTGGGGGATAGTCTGTGTTGGTACGTGTGAGAGAGATCCACCTTTCCAAGTTGTTGGGGTTCATCTCATACTTCTGAAGGTTTGAGGGTGCTGCCTGTTCCATACCCCCCCTACTCCTCATCTAGCCTTTTAGGGGTACAAACAATAGTAATTGGGGCCTAGTGTGGTTGTGTACGTGTGATATACATACACTTTTTTTGGATCATATTTTCTATTCCGCTATTTAATCAAAAACCTTTGGGGATCAGTTAAATTGGGGGATAGTCTGTGTTGGTACGTGTGAGAGAGATCCACCTTTCCAAGTTGTTGGGGTTCATCTCATACTTCTGAAGGTTTGAGGGTGCTGCCTGTTCCATACCCCCCCTACTCCTCATCTAGCCTTTTAGGGGTACAAACAATAGTAATTGGGGCCTAGTGTGGTTGTGTACGTGTGATATACATACACTTTTTTTGGATCATATTTTCTATTCCGCTATTTAATCAAAAACCTTTGGGGATCAGTTAAATTGGGGGATAGTCTGTGTTGGTACGTGTGAGAGAGATCCACCTTTCCAAGTTGTTGGGGTTCATCTCATACTTCTGAAGGTTTGAGGGTGCTGCCTGTTCCATACCCCCCCTACTCCTCATCTAGCCTTTTAGGGGTACAAACAATAGTAATTGGGGCCTAGTGTGGTTGTGTACGTGTGATATACATACACTTTTTTTGGATCATATTTTCTATTCCGCTATTTAATCAAAAACCTTTGGGGATCAGTTAAATTGGGGGATAGTCTGTATTGGTACGTGTGAGAGAGATCCACCTTTCCAAGTTGTTGGGGTTCATCTCATACTTCTGAAGGTTTGAGGGTGCTGCCTGTTCCATACCCCCCCTACTCCTCATCTAGCCTTTTAGGGGTACAAACAATAGTAATTGGGGCCTAGTGTGGTTGTGTACGTGTGATATACATACACTTTTTTTGGATCATATTTTCTATTCCGCTATTTAATCAAAAACCTTTGGGGATCAGTTAAATTGGGGGATAGTCTGTGTTGGTACGTGTGAGAGAGATCCACCTTTCCAAGTTGTTGGGGTTCATCTCATACTTCTGAAGGTTTGAGGGTGCTGCCTGTTCCATACTCCCCCTCCTCCTCATCTAGCCTTTTAGGGGTACAAACAATAGTAATTGGGGCCCAGTGTGGTTGTGTACGTGTGATATACATACACTTTTTTTGGATCATATTTTCTATTCCGCTATTTAATCAAAAACCTTTGGGGATCAGTTAAATTGGGGGATAGTCTGTGTTGGTACGTGTGAGAGAGATCCACCTTTCCAAGTTGTTGGGGTTCATCTCATACTTCTGAAGGTTTGAGGGTGCTGCCTGTTCCATACTCCCCCTACTCCTCATCTAGCCTTTTAGGGGTACAAACAATAGTAATTGGGGCCCAGTGTGGTTGTGTACGTGTGATATACATACACTTTTTTTGGATCATATTTTCTATTCCGCTATTTAATCAAAAACCTTTGGGGATCAGTTAAATTGGGGGATAGTCTGTGTTGGTACGTGTGAGAGAGATCCACCTTTCCAAGTTGTTGGGGTTCATCTCATACTTCTGAAGGTTTGAGGGTGCTGCCTGTTCCATACCCCCCCTACTCCTCATCTAGCCTTTTAGGGGTACAAACAATAGTAATTGGGGCCTAGTGTGGTTGTGTACGTGTGATATACATACACTTTTTTTGGATCATATTTTCTATTCCGCTATTTAATCAAAAACCTTTGGGGATCAGTTAAATTGGGGGATAGTCTGTGTTGGTACGTGTGAGAGAGATCCACCTTTCCAAGTTGTTGGGGTTCATCTCATACTTCTGAAGGTTTGAGGGTGCTGCCTGTTCCATACCCCCCCTACTCCTCATCTAGCCTTTTAGGGGTACAAACAATAGTAATTGGGGCCTAGTGTGGTTGTGTACGTGTGATATACATACACTTTTTTTGGATCATATTTTCTATTCCGCTATTTAATCAAAAACCTTTGGGGATCAGTTAAATTGGGGGATAGTCTGTGTTGGTACGTGTGAGAGAGATCCACCTTTCCAAGTTGTTGGGGTTCATCTCATACTTCTGAAGGTTTGAGGGTGCTGCCTGTTCCATCCTCCCCCTACTCCTCATCTAGCCTTTTAGGGGTACAAACAATAGTAATTGGGGCCCAGTGTGGTTGTGTACGTGTGATATACATACACTTTTTTTGGATCATATTTTCTATTCCGCTATTTAATCAAAAACCTTTGGGGATCAGTTAAATTGGGGGATAGTCTGTGTTGGTACGTGTGAGAGAGATCCACCTTTCCAAGTTGTTGGGGTTCATCTCATACTTCTGAAGGTTTGAGGGTGCTGCCTGTTCCATACTCCCCCTACTCCTCATCTAGCCTTTTAGGGGTACAAACAATAGTAATTGGGGCCCAGTGTGGTTGTGTACGTGTGATATACATACACTTTTTTTGGATCATATTTTCTATTCCGCTATTTAATCAAAAACCTTTGGGGATCAGTTAAATTGGGGGATAGTCTGTGTTGGTACGTGTGAGAGAGATCCACCTTTCCAAGTTGTTGGGGTTCATCTCATACTTCTGAAGGTTTGAGGGTGCTGCCTGTTCCATACCCCCCCTACTCCTCATCTAGCCTTTTAGGGGTACAAACAATAGTAATTGGGGCCTAGTGTGGTTGTGTACGTGTGATATACATACACTTTTTTTGGATCATATTTTCTATTCCGCTATTTAATCAAAAACCTTTGGGGATCAGTTAAATTGGGGGATAGTCTGTGTTGGTACGTGTGAGAGAGATCCACCTTTCCAAGTTGTTGGGGTTCATCTCATACTTCTGAAGGTTTGAGGGTGCTGCCTGTTCCATACCCCCCCTACTCCTCATCTAGCCTTTTAGGGGTACAAACAATAGTAATTGGGGCCTAGTGTGGTTGTGTACGTGTGATATACATACACTTTTTTTGGATCATATTTTCTATTCTGCTATTTAATCAAAAACCTTTGGGGATCAGTTAAATTGGGGGATAGTCTGTGTTGGTACGTGTGAGAGAGATCCACCTTTCCAAGTTGTTGGGGTTCATCTCATACTTCTGAAGGTTTGAGGGTGCTGCCTGTTCCATACCCCCCCTACTCCTCATCTAGCCTTTTAGGGGTACAAACAATAGTAATTGGGGCCTAGTGTGGTTGTGTACGTGTGATATACATACACTTTTTTTGGATCATATTTTCTATTCCGCTATTTAATCAAAAACCTTTGGGGATCAGTTAAATTGGGGGATAGTCTGTGTTGGTACGTGTGAGAGAGATCCACCTTTCCAAGTTGTTGGGGTTCATCTCATACTTCTGAAGGTTTGAGGGTGCTGCCTGTTCCATACTCCCCCTACTCCTCATCTAGCCTTTTAGGGGTACAAACAATAGTAATTGGGGCCCAGTGTGGTTGTGTACGTGTGATATACATACACTTTTTTTGGATCATATTTTCTATTCCGCTATTTAATTTAACTGGGCCTCCATGCGAGACCTGTGTGCCTTGTTGCGCTGTTTTGAGTACTCCACCAACATGGCCAGTGGCAATGACGCCGTTCTCAGCTTAACTATCCCACTTCTATGCCTCCTTGAAAAAACAATTCGGGCGATGATGGAAGAGGATGTGGCACAGGATGAGGAGGAGGAGGAGGATGAAGAGGTAACATTTCCAAGGCTTTCAGGGCAGTCATTCGCAAGGGGCTCCGAGGGTGGGTTCCTGCACACGCAAACGCCAGGGACGCAATTGTCCAGCAGGGGCACAGTTCTGGAGGATGAGGAGGATGAGGAGGAGGAGGAGCTGGAGGAGGAGATGGAACCATGTTCACAGCAGGGTGGCACCCAGGCCAGCTCATGGCCATCACTGGTGCGTGGCTGGGGGGATACAGAGGACACGGACGATACACCTCCCACAGAGGACAGCCTTTCGTTGCCTCTGGGCAGCCTGGCACACATGAGCGATTACATGCTGCAGTGTCTCCACAACGACCGCCGAGTTGCCCACATTCTAACTTGTGCTGATTACTGGGTGGCCACGCTGCTGGATCCCCGTTACAAGGACAACGTACCGTCCTTAATTCACTCACTGGAGCGCGATCGCAAGATGCGCGAGTACAAGCGCACGCTGGTAGACGCCATGCTGCTGGCATTCCCATCTGACAGCGGGGCCACAGTGGAAGCACAAGGCAGAGGAGGAGGAGGAGGAGGTCGCCAACGCAACCAGGGCACCGCCAGCACCTCAGAAGGCAGGGTTAGCATGGCCGAAATGTGGAAAAGCTTTGTCAGCACGCCACAACAAACAGCAGCACCAGCAGCTCAGATGGAACGTCTTAGCAGGAGGCAGCATTTTACCAACATGGTGGAGCAGTATGTGTGCACACGCCTACATGTAGTGAATGACGGGTCTGCCCCCTTCAACTTCTGGGTCTCCAAATTGGGCACATGGCCTGAGCTTGCCCTTTACGCCTTGGAGGTGCTGGCGTGCCCTGCAGCCAGTGTATTATCTGAACGGGTATTTAGCACGGCTGGGGGCGTTATAACAGACAAGCGCAGCCGCCTGTCCAGAGACAATGTGGACAAGCTCACGTTCATTAAAATGAACCAGGCATGGATCCCACGGGACTTTTCCGTACCTTATGCAGAATAGCAATGGATACCGACCTTACCCACCCATTGTTCCATTTTTGCTCTTTCTCACTCTTTTGGGGTGTACCCTCATTTAAAATTTTTGAAAAGAAGCAGTGTTGGCTACCTCGTCCTCCTCCTCAGGGCCAGATTAATGTAGGGGCTATTGGAGCTGCAGCTCCAGGCCCCTACCTTTTATATAGGCCCCGGGTTGGCCATATTCACTGTTACCGCTCTTCTGTCACTTGTAAACACAGAAGTCTGGCTTCTATGCTCGCTTCCCCAGGCAGCACCCTCAGAACCTCCCCACACAGCGTGAAGGCCGGACAAGGAGGGACAGTTGGCGATGCATGGATGTGTTTATGGGCTTCAGAGACAGCATCCCATGTTGAATTAGGCATGCATGGCTGCACCCTTCCTCCTCTGGGTGCATGGCAAGGCACGGCCCTTAAGGCCCTTCAAAATCCTCAGCACCAAGCCCATGATGCTGTTAATCCGGCCCTGGTCCTCCTCCACCGCCGCTTCCACCTACACCGCCCATAGGTGTGCGCAGCCTATTGCATTAAGGTGTGCACCCCAAAGTTGAAATACACATGCATGTGTTTGCCAGCAGGGAGAGTAATGTATCGGGGCCATGTACCTGTAGGCAAGGAGAAATAGAGCAGAGCAGGTCCCAGGGAGATCTTTCCCATCTCCTCACTGGCAATGCTATGTGCCCTAGGTGATTAGGGTGTGCCCAGGCACACCCAGCACACCCTGTGCGCACGCCTATGTCACCGCCACATCCACCACCACCTCAACCTCCCTCCTACTCCATATGGGCCTCGTCCTTCAGAGATGAAGAAGAACATTGTTTTATTTTTCTGTTTTTTTTTGTTGTTTTAAGTTATTTCCCTATCCACATTTGTTTGCAGAGCACTTGCCATGCTCTTAATTACGTTTTGCTGCCATTTGCAGCACTCTAGCCCTTTCCTTTGGTGTTTTAGAGCCATTTTAGTGCCTTAAAGTTCGGGTCCCCATTGACTTCAATGGGGTTCGGTGTCCGGGAAAAGTTCGGTAAAAGTCCGGGACACGGACCCGGACTTTTTTTTAAAGTTCGGCCGAACCCGTCGAACACGGACATCTAGGTGTCCGCTCAACCCTATTCAGCAACATCTTTGCAACATGTTTACAGATCTGTGAGTCTGTATTCCTTGGAATCCATGTACAACTGTTTTGAAAGTTCTAAGATAGTTTTATTATTGACGATAAAACAGATTTCCACTAAAATTAGACATGTAATAAGGAAATGGTCAGGTTTAGCTAAGTTGGAGAGAGGACTTTAGAGCAGCAGGAGGAATTTATGATTCAGGCTGCAACCTTGTATCAAATCTCAGGATATGACCCCCTGATAGCATTATGTTTTATTTAAATGTTATAGTCATGCTTATTTGAATGATCGGAGTTATGCTTTAAACTCGTTTCGTTTTATTGAAAGTCTCTTTCTGTGTATCTTGATGTGAATAATGTAAATTTCCTCCCATTGTTTCTGAAGTCATGGGAATACTTGTTGGCCACATAGTACTTTGGCTATTTTAAGATGGTCATTTTCCTGCTATCTACATGTTTCCTGTACATGTATAGAGTGGAAATATTTCTTGTTTTGTATATAAGAGTCAAAAAGTGACATTAAAGTTAAGTAACCCATTAACTATACTTACATGTGAGTGTGTTACTTCGAGAGTTCTGAAGTTATGGACATGTGGAATGGAACAATTTGCCGGCTAAGGTTAGTAAAGAATACATAGATAAATAGGAACAAGCGCTCGATGGCATAAACTGGGAATTTATGTGCTCTACCCTTAAACATATAGGGTTAGGAAAAATTATGATGCAACGGATCCAAGCTATATATTCAACACCATGGGCTCAAGCCAAGGTTAATTGAGTTCTATCGGATCCCTTTACTATTGGAAACGGGACGAGACAGGGCTGCCCCCTGTCTCCTCTCCTGTTTATAATATCATTAGAACCTTTCCTCTGTAGGATAAGACAGAACCCAGATGTCACATTTGTGGAGAGTGGTAATTTACAATATAAGGTCACTGCATATGCAAACGACATGCTCTTTTCACTGTCCAAGCTAAGATATCACTCCCAAATTTATTGAAAGAGTTTGAACAATAAGAATTATTGTCTACTATGAAAATACATTTTGATAAGTCGGAGGCAATGGGAATCGGAATCTCTTCTCAAATCCTTAAAAACCTGAAAAAAAACTTTAAGTTCAAGTGTACGGAGAAAGCAATAAAATACCTAGGTACATCTATACCCTCTGAAGTGAAACGAGTCTATAAAGATAGTTTTCCTCCCTTGTTGAATACAATAAAATTAGTACTGGAGAAATGGAATACAGGAATACACTCTTGGTTTGGTAGATGTAACTTACTAAATATGGCTATATTGCCGAAATTTTTGTATATGTTTCAAACACTACCAATCAAGATTCCGACTAAATATTTCAGGCACGTTCACACAGTATTCATTAGTATGGGCAAACCCCCCCCCCCCCCCCAGATTATCACGTAAACTCCTAACTCTACCTAAAAAAGAGTTGCTTTGCCAGATATACATAAATATTATTTAGCTTCTCAGCTCGATAGACAATAAGACTGGTGTAGACATAAGGGAAATAAAATGTAGGTACAACTTGAGCAATCACAAACAGAGATACCCTTAACCACTTGCCGACCGCCGCACGACTATCTACGTCGGCGGTCAGCCCCTCACAGGCAAACTAACGTAGGGCTACGTTGCTTGCTTGTGAGGGTTTAGGGAGCGAGCGCGCGCCCCCCGGGGCGCGCTCCCGCTCCCGCGTGGTCACGGACCCCCCCGCGCGTGTGACCAGCGGACCCGATGTCCGCCGGTCACTCGGCGATCGGCGGGGGAGAGGGAGAATGTCAGGCAGCTTGTGTAAACAAACTGCCTGTCATTCTCTTCGCTGCAAAGACACTGATAAAACGGATCTGGTATGTAGATCCGTTGATCAGTGTCTTTACAGCTAGAGCCACAGCCAATCACAGTAGAAACCACGCCCCTAGGGACACACACAGCCCCTCCCTTCCAAATAAAGTTAACCCCTTCACTACCAGTGTATTTTTACAGTAACAGTGCATATATATAGCACTGATTACTGTAGAAATGTCACTGGTAACCCCAAAAGTGTCAAAAATGTCAGTCAAGGGTCCGATCTGTCCGCCGCAATGTCGCAGTACCGCAAAAAAAATCGCAGATCGCCGCCATTACGCGTTAAAAAAAAAAACAACAAAAATGACAAAAATCTTTCCCTTTGTTAGTAAACGCGATAACTTTTGCGCAAACCAATCAAAATACGCTTTTTGCGATTTTTTTTACCAAACATATGTAGTGTAAAATAAATTGGCCGAAAATTTTTAAAAATTTTGATTTTTACATTTTTTTTGGGGGGAATTTCATATAAAAAAATGTGAAAAATATTGCTATTTTTGCAAAATTGACGCTCTTTTTTTGTTTATAGCGCGTGATCAAAAAATCGCACAGGTGATCAAATACCACCAAAAGAAAGCTCTGTTTGTGGGAAAAAAAGGACGTCAAATTCGTTTAGGTACAGCGTCGCACGACCGCGCAATTGTGCGTTAAATTCACGCAGTGCCGAATCGCAAAATACCCCCTGGTCGGAATGGGGGTAAAATCTTCCGGGGCTTAAGTGGTTAAATAGAGCTGCATGGTGTTTTGACACATTACCGAGGGACCTAAAGACTCACCCTATGATAGGTAACACTTTAAAAATAATGTCACAAGTAGGCCCTCAGATTATGGGACATATTAAAAAATCACCCCTGTTCACTATTCTTGGAAATCCTTTGTTTTTACCTGGTCTTGATAAGCACTTTTTGGACGTATGTATGAAGAAGGAGTGTTTCAAGCCTCACATATTTTAAGGGGGAATAGATGGCCCACAATTGAGAAATTGATGGAGGGGAGAGAGATACCCGGGCTTCCATTTTGGAATGCCTTGCAGCTGCATCACTTTTTACAATCGATCCCCAACCCTCCTGAATATGGAAGACAGCTGTCCCTTATGGAGAAATGATGCTCAGAGGAGGGAACTATAGCCCACGCTCTATCCAAAATGTATAACCTTTTGATTGTGCCTCAGGAGCAATTTAAAAAACGTGTTTGGACAGATGGGAAGAGGAAACTAAATGTGCCCTCTCCCCCCAGAAACGTCAGCGGATTATAGAACGAACTCTGGGTTCTTCAATTTGTACTAAAATACAAGAAACAAGATATTAAATACTGACACGGTGGTATTATACTCCAGAGAAATTACAAAAGATATACCCTAATGTGTCAGATCACTGCTGGCATTGCCAGGGGGAGAAGGGTACAATAATGCATATATTCCCAAAGATAAAGATTTATTGGGAAGAATTCAGAATGGTCATACAGAAAGTAGAGATCTTAGAAGATCCAGTGTTTTTTCTCTTACAGTTAACAGAAACCTCAACCAGAAAATATAAGAGCTCCATACTTAGTGAACCATTTAGTAAATGCTGTAAGGGCATGCATCCCAAGGAGATGGAAAAAGGAATCTCCACCAACAGTAAAAGAGTGGGTAAATAAAGTAGAAGAGATAAATAGGATGGAAGACTTGATCCTAACAGCGAGGCAGTGTAAAGAGAAATATAATCAGACTTGGGAGGCATGGAATATGTTTATTCTATCGGAGGAAGGAATGAACATGAAGGGATGGAATTCTAAAGTAGACAGATTAAAATTTAAAGTAGATGGAAAGGAACATTGTCTCTCACTTTTTTTTGTTTTGTTGTTTTGTGCCTTGTCTTGTGTTATAGGAGGTAAATAGAAAATGTGGGGGGAAGGTGCAAGGCAATTATTGCCCTGAAAGGGGATATTGTAAAGATGTTGATATTCTCAGTATAGGATGTTCTGAAGTTTATATTGATATGTTCGTGATAAATGAAAATTGTGAATATAAAATGTACCTTTAATAAAGACCTAAAAGTGAAAAAAAAAAGAATACATAGATAAATCCTTTAGATAGATAGATAGATACAGTTGAAGTTCTGGGGTAATCTTTTAGTTATAATAAAGTAATATAGAAAGGGAACATGATGTGTAACAATAACCTGTTAAATATCAGGTGTAGCATCCCTTTAACCCACTACTCTTGTTTAGCTTTGCTTTACTTTGCCTTGCAACAGGACTAGAAAATGTTCCCCATTAATATTATTTTACATACAGTTAGCATATGAATCTGAATCTCACACTGAATCAGCCTCTTGTATTCCACTGCATAGCAGCCCTCAAACTGTGATGGGATGGAGAAGAGCTCTAAGTCATTCATGCATCTTTGTCAACATGCTCCCGCTTCTTCTTTGTGAATTCACAAGCAAGGAGAGGTAACTAAATCACATCTACAGCAGACATTATTTCCTATAGCCACCCATTAGATGAGTGAGCTACAGCACATGACTATAATTTTAAAAGCATAAAAGGTGGGGCATTTAACACTGTACATACATGTTGTTTGCATATACTGTATTAAAGTATGATGGGGCATATCTAAATGCACATAAATTAGATCCTCAGAATTTTTTTCCTGCAAATTTCAACAAGCAGCATATAGCCAAAACATTATATTTCTGAAGCTAATTGTAAGCTGCAAGTTACTGACCTTCTGCTGGCTAGTTGCCTGTCTGTCATACTGATCCCTTGAGATTCAAAACTTTATACTCTGAATGGAGTTAGAAAGCCTAATCTACATACTTAGCATAACAAAGACAAAGAAAAACCACAGGGTCACCCTAACAGACCGTTAACTAGAATATTAGGAAGGAGGTCAGCAGTGGAAGCCTACATATTCCTCTCACAGTTGGTTTATTTTGAGAGGAACCTTTTGAGTGTTTGTAAGTATGTTTCCATATACTTTATAACAAACTCTATACAAACATAGCTAAAACAACTTAAATGTTGTTCTAGTTTTAATGCAGCTTTTGTTATCTCTGTTCATTATTCTTTTCTTTTCCAATAACTGTTATTAGTATTATCAGAAGTTAACAAAAGGTACAATAAGTAAAACATCCATTTCTTGGTCAATCATGACATATAGTAATGGTTGCAGATAAGTTTCAGGAAACGACAAACAGCGTATAAGTAGCCTCCAATCATTTGGTTGGGTAACAGGACTGTAACCCATAAAACCTAAAAACACTAGAAACAGCAATAACATAATCAAGAAAACAATGTTATATTTAATCAAATTGTATCATTTAGTTAACTACAACCCATACAATTCCGTGGACTTCTTGTCCTTCTCCATCACACAGGACCAACAATGGCATAAGGGTTAAACCAACATGCAGAAGGAAGAGGAGAGAAAAAAATAAAGAATTAAAAAAAAAAAAGAATAAAGAAAAATTTAAGAAAAAAGGAAAGGAAAAGAAAAGATGCAAGTTACAAGACGTGTACCCTTTATCTATTTTACACATGTCTCTCTATCTAGATCAGGATGGTCCTGAGAGATATTTTATCCAGGGATCCCATGTTTTCTTAAAAATTGGCCCTCTGTCCATTATTCTAAAATTAAGAATTATTTTATGAATTTGTGATGGAAGTGGAACATACAAATATTATTTTAGGAAGGTTCTGCTGAACTTTATACCAGTATGGCACATGTCTGGTCATGCCAACTCTGAATCCCAGCTGCCAGTAAAAATTCCAGTAAATTATTTAAAAGATTCTTTATCGCACATGTTCTTTTAAGAAACTTCAGAAGTACGTAAATGAAAAACACAGATTTTAGTTATAATACTCAAATAAAATACAGCTAAACATGAAGATAAATAACAAGCACACCCACAATGGGTTTAATAAACACATCCACATTGTGATTATTTAGTCCCCACTGATGACTGGGAACCAACCAGAGAGATTCCTGATCATTTGATCACTAAATCAGCTATGAGAGCTAGAAGATTCAATAACAAAATAAGCCTTCATAAGAAACATCAGATGCAACTTCAGCCTTAAGATGGCAGTGCTCATCTGTTTTCCCTCTTGCTGACCTGCTCAATAGATATACTGTGAGTGGGTGACACAGCCAGGTACCAAGGCATACGGGTACTTCCTGGTTTGATGGTGCTCCTGCTGACCCGTGCTGTGATCAGACACAGCACAAGTTTGTGAGCAGATTTCAGCCATTTATTTTGGCTGAAATCTGCTAATCAGCTGTGGCCAATCACAGCACAGAGTTCTGTGTTGACAAACACACAGAACATTGTGCACAGACAGCAATATTTCTCTTTCTTCTCCCTGAAATCAACTCTGATTTTAGGGAGAAAAAGCAGACAGATCTGTTTGTAAAAGCAGCACAGATTACACACATTACACTTGTTAGGACCACAGTTAACCCCTTGATTGCCACTTGATGTTAAACCCTTCCCAGCCAGTGCCATTAGTACAGTGTACAGCATTATCACTGATCACTCTATTAGTGTCACTAGCAACATCAGTGTCAGTTAGTCAGATAAAATTCCTTCCAGCCAGTGTTAGTTAGCGCTAGATTGCCTGCCACTCTATCACAGTCACATTATAAGTTGCTGATCACCACCAATATCAGTGTATGTAGTGTCTGTATGGATCAGTATCTTGATCACGATTCAAACTATACTAGTGTCCTCAATAGTATAGTGTCCCCAAATATGCAGTTTGGAATTTACCAAAAATATGTATCAGAACACATGTTGGCCTTATTTACACAGAAATGTGATTTTATTAGAAATTATTTATAACAGAAAGTAGACAATATTGTTTATTTGTCAAACTTTTTGGTATTTTTTCTTTTATATAATAACAAATAAAAACACAGTGGGTAATCAA
This sequence comes from Pelophylax lessonae, assembly GCF_965119305.1. Classification (NCBI taxonomy): domain Eukaryota; kingdom Metazoa; phylum Chordata; class Amphibia; order Anura; family Ranidae; genus Pelophylax; species Pelophylax lessonae. Next base: position 387,811,277 of record NC_138770.1, read on the forward strand.
ATACCATAAAAAAGGCTCTATTTGTGTTAGAAAAATGATAGAAATTTAATTTGCATACAGTGTTGCATGATTGGGCAATTGGCACTTAAAATAGCACAGTGCTGAATAGCAAAAAATGCCCTGGTCATGAAGGGGGTAAGACCTTCCAGGGGTCAAGTGAGCACCCTGAGATGATAGAATTGTGCTATTGATCTTGATGGAAAAGTTAGGAGAGTTAGGAAAGAAGCACAGGGGAGAAAAATGTATAGGTTCAGTTTTGGAAATATTGAGCTTTAGGTGGTGTGACATCCACAATGATATGTCAGTTTGTAATTAGTGATGGGCAGCAAGATTTAAGAGGTGAGATGATGAGATGAGGAGTAGAGGATAGATTTGTATGTATTTAACATAGAGATGGTATTGGAAGCCATGGGTGGTTATCAACTGACCAAAGGAAGAAATGAAGATAAAAAATAGAAGGGGTCCAAGGATTAATCCTTGGTAGGAAACATATGGCAAGCGAAATAGTAGAGGGGGAAATAGTAGGTAAGGCTAAAGGAGTGCTTAGGTAATTAACACTTGCCTACTGGGCACTGTTACCCCTTCCTGCCGAGGCCAATTTTCAGCTTTTAGAGCTGTCACACTTTGAATAACAATTGCACGGCCCAGTAGCACTGTACCCATATAACATTTTTATCATGTTTTCACACAAATATAGCTTTGTTTGGTAGTATTCAATCCCCCCTGGGTTTTGTATTTTTTGCTAAACAAACGAAAAAAAGACCAAACATTTTGAAAAAAAAAATACATATAATATTTTGCAAACAGGTATTTTTTCTCCTGCACTGATGTGGGCTGATGAGGTTGCACTGATGGTTATTAATAGGTGGCACTGATAAGGCTGCACTGATGGGCACTGATGAGGCAGGACTGGTGGGCACTGATGAGGCTGCACTGACATGTGGCACTAATGAGCACTGATAAGCGGCACTGATTAGCAGTGATAGGCAGCACTGATGGGCACTAATAGGCAGCACTAAAGGGCACTGATAAGATGCACTGGTTGGTGGCACTGATGGGCACTAATAGGCAGCACTGATGGGCACTGATTGGCAGCACTGATGGGCACTGATTGGCATCACTGATGGGCATTGATACGTATCACTGCTGAACACTGTTGGGGCTGCACTGATAATCAGGACACTTGGTAATCAGTGACCTGATTATTAGCCCAGATGTCCCCTTTCACACTAGCTGGTTACCGGCTCTCTCCTCGTGATGTGACAGCGTGAGGAAAGGAATGCCGATAACTGGTAAGTGTGTTTACAACGTAATTAGCTGTGGTTGCACATACAGTGGGTACGGAAAGTATTCAGACCCCCTTAAATTTTTCACTCTTTGTTATATTGCAGCCATTTGCTAAAATCATTTAGGTTCATTCTTCTTCCTCATGAATGTACACATAGCACCCCATACTGACAGAAAAACACAGAATTGTTGACATTGTTGCAGATTTATTAAAAAAGAAAAACTGAAATATCACATGGTCCTAAGTATTCAGACCCTTTGCTGTGACACTCATATATTTAACTCAGGTGCTTTCCATTTCTTCTGATCATCCTTGAGATGGTTCTACACCTTCATTTGAGTCCAGCTGTGTTTGATTATACTGATTGGACTTGATTAGGAAAGCCACACACCTGTCTATATAAGACCTTCCAGATCACAATGCATGTCAGAGCAAATGAGAATCATGAGGTCAAAGGAACTGCCTGAAGAGCTCAGAGACAGAATTGTGGCAAGGCACAGATCTGGCCAAGGTTACAAAAAGATTTCTGCTGCACTTAAGGTTCCTAAGAGCACAGTGGCCTCCATAATCCTCAAATGGAAGATGTTTGGGACGACCAGAACCCTTCCTAGAGCTGGCCGTCCAGCCAAACTGAGCTATCGGGGGAGAAGAGCCTTGGTGAGAGAGGTAAAGAAGAACCCAAAGATCACTGTGGCTGAGCTCCAGAGATGCAGTCAGGAGATGGGAGAAAATTGTAGAAAGTCAACCATCACTGCAGCCCTCCACCAGTCGGGGCTTTATGGCAGAGTGGCCCGACGGAAGCCTCTCCTCGGTGTAAGACACATGAAAGCCCGCATGGAGTTTGCTAAAAAACACCTGAAGGACTCCAAGATGGTGATAAATAAGATTCTCTGGTCTGATGAGACCAAAATAGAACTTTTTGGCCTTAATTCTAAGCGGTATGTGTGGAGAAAACCAGGCACTGCTCATCACCTGTCCAATACAGTCCCAACAGTGAAGCATGGTGGTGGCAGCATCATGCTGTGGGGGTGTTTTTCAGCTGCAGGGACAGGATGACTGGTTGCAATCGAGGGAAAGATGAATGCGGCCAAGTACAGGGATATCCTGGTCAAAAACCTTCTCCAGAGTGCACTGGACCTCAGACTGGGCCGAAGGTTTACCTTCCAACAAGACAATGACCCTAAGCACACAGCTAAAATAACGAAGGAGTGGCTTCACAACAACTCTGTGACTGTTCTTGAATGGCCCAGCCAGAGCCCTGACTTAAACCCAATTGAGCATCTCTGGAGAGACCTAAAAATGGCTGTCCACCAACGTTTACCATCCAACCTGACAGAACTGGAGAGGATCTGCAAGGAGGAATGGCAGAGGATCCCCAAATCCAGGTGTGAAAGACTTGTTGCATCTTTCCCAAAAAGACTCCTGGCTGTATTAGATCAAAAGGGGGCTTCTACTAAATACTGAGCAAAGGGTCTGAATACTTAGGACCATGTGATATTTCAGTTTTTTTTTTTTTAATAAATCTACAACAATGTCAACAATTCTGTGTTTTTCTGTCAGTATGGGGTGCTATGTGTACATTCATGAGGAAGAAAAATTAACTTAAATGATTTTAGCAAATGGCTGCAATATAACAAAGAGTGAAAAATTTTAGGGGGTCTGAATACTTTCCGTACCCACTGTAGCTAATAAGGGGGTAAAGAGCCACTGTGATTGGCTCTTTACCCCAATCTGTAATCGCTGTGTCCAAAGGGCACACCGATTACAGAGCACACCAACCATGCTCTGTAGTGGGTGTGTGGCGAACACGGAAAGACCTCATATGACGCCCTTCCAGAACTGTCCGACTGCACTGTAGCCATCATTTTGCTGTAGCGTGGTTGGCAATTGGTTATCAGGAGAGCCAAGAGAGAACAAAGAAAGCAACCTTTTTTAAAAACATTTTTAAGGAGAAATGGTTAATTGTTTAGCAGGAACTCATCAGGAATTGCATCTATCTAATTTTTTTTTTATATGATTGGCAATTTCCTAGACAGTGAATGAGTTAGTGAGGGGAGGCAGTGGGGGACAAAATAGAAATAGATATTGAAAAGAGATAATGAGGACCGAATGAGAGGGTGTCAATGAGAGTAATATAAGGTTGACAAGCTGAGAGGTAGCTGGGGTGTAAGCATTAACAGGAATATTAAAGTCACCATGAATAACGGGGGTCTATAGATATTTCAGAAGAGTGAAAATAGAGTAGTTATGCAGAGAAGTCATCAGTGAAGTGAGGCACTGGTCCAGGAAGTTGATAAATCACAGCAATCTCTAGAGAATCTGGAAAATAAATACAAGTCATAGAGATTTAAAATAGGAGAAGCTTGAAGTTTAGGAGTAGGAACATCTTGAAAAGTGAAGGATTTCAATTCCACCTCCCTTGTTTCCACTGGATCTGGATGAGTCCAGTGGAGGCCACCATAGGAAAGGGCAGCTGGAAAGGCAGAATAAGATTCTTGAAGCCAAGTTTCTGTAACAGAAAGTAGATTAAAGAAGTGTATATACTGCAGCTACTGTCAGGGGAAGGGGATTGCTCTATGTGGGCACCATTGTTAGCTTCCTTCTGAAAATAATATTTGCCTAGAAGTTATTTTGATTCTCTGACTTTAATACTCTGAAGGTCACTGACCTGACAGAATCATACAGATCACAAAATTGAGAGAAAAATTCTGCTTGTTCTGGGTTAGTGACTCAAAGAGTTGATGCAAAATAGACAGAATAACAGTGAAGCAACTAGTATGTAAGTTAGATGCCTTTAGTGACAGCCTTCATGTTTCTTTTATTAAAGGTCTTCCATAAAAATATTAATAATAATATGGGCAAATCTAAACCCTCACTTCTAGAACCACTATGTTCCCACTAGGCAAGCAAGCATAGCAAACACAACGTAAGTCATTTGATCATGATATCATCAAAGGTATTTATTACTAACAGTGGTGGACACAGAAGTAAAAAAAAAGACTCCTGTATAATTGAAGTGGCACCCCAACAGCTTATAAGAAACATTACCTGAAATTCAATCTCTGAAATATTTTGCATTTACACAATGTCTAGTTAAAATGACACTTTTGTTTGCCGGTGGGATGTTTCTGAAAGTCTAGCAAGATTAGTAAGAAATTTCAGGATTTGTGGATTTGGAAATGGAACTGGAAGGTGGTTGATAGATAGTGAATTCATTTGGAGCTTTATCATATTGGGAGTTGTATTTTGCATTTACACAATGTCTAGTTAAAATTACACTTTTGTTTGCCGGTGGGATGTTTCTGAAAGTCTAGCAAGATTAGTAAGAAATTTCAGGATTTGTGGATTTGGAAATGGAACTGGAAGGTGGTTGATAGATAGTGAATTCATTTGGAGCTTTATCATATTGGGAGTTGTAGAAGTCTAAGATAAAGAGTGTTTTTTGATTTTTTTGTTAGCAAGCTAGTAGTTAGATCTACTTTCAGTGCAAAATAAAGCCACTATTCAAACAAAAACATGTACAGTATCTACACCTATAAACCATTCTGCAGAAAGCTATTTGCCTACAAATTTGCCTTGAAGAAATGTTTTTTTTAATGTGGTATATTATATGCTGACAAACTGATACAAACTGATACAAGGGGGAGCTTTTCATTTGTACATAATGGCATGTGGGTAAATAATGTTGACATAAGAGAAACCCCCAGTGATAACTTTAAAGATAAAATTTAAAGTCTAAACTTTATTTTGAAGACTTATTGTGAACTTGAAGGAGCTCATTTTAAAACTTAAGATGTTATAAGTTATATATTTATTTATATGTTTTACTAACTTAGTCATTTATTCAGCGTAATGGCTATATTTGTGTATGATCAGACCAAATCAGCACATACTGTATCTTATACTGCTATATAGAAATGTTCAACCAATGTTAAATCTTTGGTTATTATAAGCATAACACATTTAATTGCCTTCTGCTTGTAAACAGGATTTCTTTCTGCCCAAAGGGAAGAAAAACAATTTGTGTGTTAATTTTATCTCACTTGCTATGCCTCAGATGTTTTGTATATAAAGTAGATTAGATTAAAAACGCTTTTAACCTGTGTTTGAAATATAGTTATTTTGTAATTAAAAGAGCTGTTAATTTTGAAACAATTTACACACCCATGTTTGTTAATGAGTATATACTGGTAATAGTTTACTCTTTAGGAATGAGGAATAGGAAAATTGCTATAAAATATTGTTATATATAATCTTACTCACATTCACTGTTTTATTTAATGTATTCCGATCTTACAAACCTGTTTGTTCCTCTGGGAATTTCACAAGCAAAATGGGTATTCCTAAAAATTGTTTGATGTCTTCTACATAGTGAAAAACTATAGAGATCTGTCTCTTGTCTGTAGTTTAGACATTTTGGAAATGGAAATACAAGCTATGCTTGGATTATGGAACTCTAAACACATCAAAGTGGTTTATATTTCCCAAAGCAAGACAAGAATATGATACTTGGCTGCTCAGCATTTAAATTTTCAGTATAGAAATCTTTAGAAAATGTTAAAAAGAGATAACAAGCAGTACTATGTATACAGGCCATACCATGTGCTTCCTGCCATCTCCTATATTGGTAAAAATACCCAGAGTTTATTTATGTCTGCAGCTGGTAAGTAAGAAATAAAAAGTTGCATGATAATGGATATACAACAATAAAGAGAATACCTCAAAACATGCTGTATGATAAAAAATAATAAATGAATAAAAAATCAACAAATATGTCAGCACAAAAAGTGCATATATATAGCATATGAGATTCACCTAAGATAGCAAATATTCAAAGTTCCCAGAAAGGAAATCTCCATATAGAAGAGTCAGATGTCCCAAGGAGTTGTAGAGGTAAACACACTCACAAAAGTTTTCCAAATGGCTCCTTATCGAATCACCCTTGCTACTAGATTATAAGTGGCTAAGCGCTTCTAGTATATAGACAGATGGTCCGGGGTAAAATCTTCAAATAAACCACAGAAACTATCAATGAGCGGCAGGTTCAGATGTAAATCAACCCAGGGACATCAGCTCATTCAACAGGACTAGATCTCAATGTAAGACAAAATAAAGGATGGCTCCCATAGTGCATTACCCAGGGACAACAACTTTATTAAAAAGTAGCTAAAAAAAAAAAACACTCACATTGTGTAAATCATGAATCGGCATATATTACAAGCAGCATGCAAGCTGCTGCAGCGTTCCTGCAGATCATTCCTCTTTTAGATGAGAATCACCCGGCAAAAACAGACTAGGACAGGGAAGATGTAAACTTCTCTAACCGCCGCAAGCCAGAGACCCGCCGATAAACCACGCCCCTACGGCGTGATGGCGCGAGATAACTCGAGTCCCTGGCTTGCGGTGGTGAGAGGTGTTTACATCTTCCCTGTCCTAGTCTGTCCAAGTCTGTTTTTGCCGGGTGATTCTCATCTAAAAACATTGAAAAAGTTATATATTAATTAAATAACGTTTTTATTTTCAATTTTTTAATGGGACACTAAAAAACAAACAAAAATACAAAAAGTTTAAATAATAATGGTTAATAAAATAGAAATAAACACCAACAATCAGCAGGAAAAAACGTGTTAAAGGTAGAAGGGGAAGAATGAGTCCATTAGGGCTAATTATGGTAGGGTTAAATAGAGTCAAATTTTAAACGAAAAAAAACAAACTTTTTTACCTGTTAGGTTACTTTAACTGACATTATCTGAAGATCAAAGCTCATCCCTGTGATCTGATGGATGAAACATAGTAGATAGTGACAATGTTACTCGTATCTCTTTAAATGGTATTGATAGAGCTGCTATACAACACATAGGTAGCAATTCTGTCATTAATTTTAAGGACTGGTTTAGATATACTTTGAAATTTTGGATATCATAAATGTCTTTTAATTCGCATTTTGCATTAAAGTGGAGGTAAACTCCCCTTTTGAATTTGTACCTACAGGTAAGTCTATAATAAGGCTTACCTGTAGGTACAGTAAATATCTCCAAAACTTGCACTGTTTAGGAGATATTCACTAGCAATGCTGCCGGTGATGTCAACAGTGAATGCGCTTTGAAGGGACAGCGTACCCATGACATACCTTCAGAGCTCCATGCCTGAGCTGAGAGCTCCCGTGTGCATGCATGGGAGTGATGCCACCATGGCTATTCATACAGCTGGAGCCTGCAAACCCAGAAGTAGGACCAGATGAAGATGGCAGTGGCGGGGATCTGTGCTAGTGCTGCACAGGAGCAGTGGTGGCTGGTGCTCCATGGGCCAGGGGGGGGGGGGGCGGCAGACGGACCGCACCATACCGCCCCGGACCACACCAGGCATCACACCATACCCCCCGTTGCAGGCTCACTCACCCTGCCTGGACATGTGGAGGGAGGGCAGGCAGCAGCAGCAGCAAATGACGGGGTGGCTTTGGCTTCTTCCCCCTTAGTCTTCTGCGTCTCCTCCCTCCTCCACCATGGCCAATGGCATAGCTTCTCCTTTCGGCCAATCGGGAAATTATTTTTAGGACCCGCTTCCTGATTGGCAAGGAGGAGGATCTGTGTGGCAATAGTGAATACTCATTCCCTATTGTCACACAACTGGGTGGGCTCGGGGCACAGTGCTCTGCGCCCCGAGCCCACCCTTTTTTTTAGCCTATTAGAGCCTCTTGCTCTAATTACATGGTTAAAAAAAAAGCCCATTGAAATCCAAGCGTCCGGTGCCCTGCATGTAGATTAGGGGGCCGGACGCCTGGATAGGGGGGATTGCGCCCCTGCACCCCCAATGCACCAGCTGCCACTGCACAGGAGGGATCTGCTTTACAGTTACATTTTTTATAATGTGCTAGCATGCAGCATTGACATGTTTTAAATGCATTTTTAATGTGTTTGTCTTGGTTTTCTATTTTAACGATTTTTGTAATAGCATCTTGGTTATTAGTGCTTTCTTTTATTTAGTGCATCCTGAACATCTGCATGTGAGATCATTCACAAGGGTGTCACTGTGTGTGTCTTTCCTACATCAATTCCCCATTTGGCCACTGGGGGGGTCGGGAGCCTTCAGTGCTTCAGACGGGTGTGTGGTCCCCGGACATACCGGTTTACTTATAGGGAGAATCCTCTCCCTGTCACTGGCAGTGTGGCTCCACGCAGCTGTGTTGTATGGCTGCATTAGTGTAGCACTGCGCACGCTCCGAATCGGAGCATGCGCGGTTGGGGACCTGACCCGGCGATGTGCATCATTTCTGGTTCCAGTAGACGTCACACGCCGTGTTGAAGTGGCGCATAAAGCGGCTGTATACTCGTTTGGCTCCAGACTGCAGGAGCTTTCTTCATGCGAACACAGAGCGAGGTATGTTTCTATGGCAATACATTTTAATCCAACATGAGTCGGATATATTACGTTGTCCATTACATTGCTGTCTTATTATTTTTTTTAGATCTTCCTATCAGTGTGTCCCTTGAGTGTGGGCTACAATTAGGGGTTTTTCCCCCCTTCCCCCTCTCACATATTGATCACCATTACCATGGTATTAACAACTTTAATGGAAAATATTACGAAAAACCTCTCTTGGAAGCTCTTCTTCTAAATTGGTATGTACACTAGGATATATTGTTGGGATGCTTGTGGACTGGCTATTTCCCTCCCACCTAGAAATAGACCTAGTTATGTTTGTATCCCTAGAGACAGTGGCCACTAATAGAGATGTTATATAAAATCCAATGCACAACAAAGGAGTGACACTAAAACGCATACCATCTACACCAATCCCTGCTCCCAGGCTCTGTTGCAGTGTTAGGTATGGGTGTTTTTTTCTCCTCCCTACTTTTGCTAGGAAATTCTTACAGAACTTTTCTATATACATGGTAACTACCTTTCCCTTGGTGATTTAATGTATCTGCCATTTTGAGTACAATATACGCATGAAAGTCTTTAAAAAGTTGGATAACTCCAGATTTACCTATCTATCTATACCTAAATTTGCTGGTTTGTGCTTCCACTTCCGCACCCGTCGGTGAGGCGTCTTCTGGGCACCTGCTTCTCCTATCCATCTGGGTGATTTGGTGTGGGTTGTTTTTAGGTCACACACTGATACACCAGATCCATATGCAGATGTATTACCCTAATTTTGATAACGTATTTTACCTTTTGTTATATAGGAAACTCAGGACAGTACTACCACAGTACAATATATACCCCTGAAGAAGCGCTTCTATGAAACTGCGAAACATGTAGGGTTAATATCCGGTTTTCTTATATCGGATGCATAAAGTACTGAGGATTTCACTATGTTTCTGTATTTACTAAAGTATCTTCTCTGTTATGTGAATGCTGTTTTTAATCTTTTGTATAAATAAATTTTGATATTTTTTACCTTATGACAATATGTCTATATAACTAAAATGGTACGGCACCATTTAAAAATCCCACCAGCCCTCTGTTCATTCCCATTTCTCTTTTCTTTCTTTTTTCATTCTGTCTCCCTCTCTGGGCAACCGTTTTTCCTACTCCACCTCTGGTTTATAGGCTCTGACACCTAGAGCTTATCTCCTTCTTAACTTTTTTTGGGGTTACTCCCAATATTGCAAAGGAATAAAAGTTATTTTTTTTATATAAAAACAGTGTAAAAATAAAAGTTAAAATAAATAAGAAAAAAAAATTAGAGCGGCCCGTCCCCGTTAGCTCGCACGCAAAAGCGAACGCATACGTGTTCAAACCACACATGTGAGGTATATCCTCAGATATCCGGTGAGCATCCCTGATGGGTCCTGTTGTTTATACTAAGGCAGACAGGTGGCTGTTGACTTGCACATGAACTGTTGGGTTGGAGTATAGTGAAAAGATGCTCGCCAGCATATGAGTGTGAAAACCCAAGGCTTGCAATGCTTCTTTCATATAGTCCCAGGCCAGCTCCTCTAGGGTGAAAGGGTGTTCTAGTTCACTTACTGTTTGGGTTGAATAAGGCTTTGAACAATGCGTGGCCAAGAATTTCCAAATCTGATTTAGAGTGCTGTCCCCCAAAGAGGAATTCTCATGTCTTTTTTGTATATTATACAATTCTTTATAGTATCTCTCAAAATGTTGGGCAATTTCATTGTTTCTGGTGAGAAATTTATTATCACAATCGTGAACGCGATAGATGTGGAGGGAGGATTTTGTCGCTTGGACGGCTCTAGCTAGGAGGCATCCACTTTTATTACTGTGCTTGTAAAACACCTTCTGGTTCAAGATATAACGTCTTCTAGTCTATTTACCCAGTTCCTCTAAAAAGAGAGATCGAGTCTGAGTAAGCTCTCGAAGAGTGTCTTGGGCAAGTGATCTTTTTGCCATTCCCCCCAGTGTTACGCACTTATGAGTTTTCCATAAAGTGATGGGACTGATCTCTGGCATAAAATTCTCCTGAAAATACAGACGGAGATTAGCCGTGAGGCGTTGCACTGTTTCTGGGTTTTTTAGAAGTGCTGCATTGAGTCTCCAGATTTTTTAATTTGGTGTGGAGTCCGGAAAGGACAGGGTGAGTGAGACTGGGTGATGATCTGAAAGGGTCATAGGCTCTATCGTAGCTTTGGACAGATATGGTAGATCTCTTTGAGATAGGAATAAATAGTCTAATCTCGAGGACCTATTGTGAGGAATAGAGAAAATTGTAAAATCTTTTTCTTCACGGAAAAGGGTCTGCCACGAGTCATGTAAGGTCAGGTTAAGAAATTGTAAATACAGTTTTCCTTAGAGCTCTATATAGTAGCACTGATGTACCTGAGGAGGAGTCCATCAAGGAGTTTAAAGGTACATTAAAATCTTCGCCCAGGTATAAAATACCTGCCTGGAATGTTTGTAAAAGGTCACCAATCTTATGAAAAAAGTACACCTGGTGTTTAATGCCAGCAATAGATGTTAGCTAGTATAATGGGTTTAGAGGCGAACGTACCTTTCAGGAATATGTAACGTCCTTCTGGATTAATGAGTGTATCTACTACCTGAAATGGAGAATTTCTGGATATAAGAATCAAAACCCCTTATGTTTTTGAATAGGGGATGGTTGCATGGCAAGCAGTTGGAAATATTTTGGTCATTAGTTTTGGGATACAGTCTGATTTAAAGTGCATTTCCCGGAGGAAAACGAAGTTCACTTTGTATTTGGTAAATGCAGTTAACATCTGAGATCTCTTTTCCAGTATGTTTAGGCCCTTCACATTTAGGGATACGCATTTTCAACATCAGCAAGTGGTTTAGCATATTTGAACTAGGCATATAGAGTAATTTAAGTGACACTGGAAAAGGGGAAAAGAAAAAAAAATGGGGGGGGGGATATAGGAGAGTAGGGTCAAAAGAAGGAGAAAGAAAAAGAAAGGAAAATGGGTGTAAGTCAGGGGTATAAGTTAGGGGTGGGTAGGAGGGGTACTACAGTAGTAAAGTGCACCAGAGGTGTAGATAGGCCCACTATCCCACCAAATATAGGTCAGAGAGATTAGATTGGAGGAAGGTCCAGAGAGGGTCAGCAAATTCCCAATGGGAATGCTGTGTGGGTGTGTGAGAGAAACTAGATAGATCAAGAGGCGACAGGAATGAGCAAAAAGGATGGATAGGAGAAGGTCTGCATAGGAGTCCATATGAGTTTTTGATAATCTCATGAAAACACAACTTTTAAAACATAGAATATATTGCCTTATCCTTCAAGAAATTTTGCTAATGTCAAAGTTATGCAATTGGGTAATAAAGGCACAAGGAAACATGAAGAACAACAAAGAGAGAAAAGGTAAATTAGCTTACCACCATTATTCAAGTAGGCATCCCCACCTTTTCTACACGTTAAAGACTTGTGATTGTCCACAGGGAGTATGTGGATCTAGTTTTGTCAGGGATGTCAGTGTCAGCTCTTGTCAAGTGCTCCCATGGTTGCACCAAGCCAGAGGAAACTTGACCCCATCTGTGTTTGGAAACCGCATTGAGCACAGTAAAAAAAAAAAAAAATAGACAACAAGAGATAATATGAAAGTAACGTTGTTGTCCAATTCTCTCCAAGTCTGGTCGCCTGGGCTTGGAAAGAGGAGGAGAGTCTCATGCACTGGTCACATCATACTAGGCCCTATTCCCCATCTCTGTTCTGGTTGTATTCTGGGTGCTAGACCCTCATTTTGATTTGACCAGAAGGGGGGGGGTATAGTCAGTCAGTGGAACAGTCTCATCCGAAGCTTAACATAGAAGTAAGACAACATATATAAAGTAAGTATATCTGCTGTAAACAGTATTTAGGGAACTGCAACACACATGAAGGCATGAAAACATATAGGGCCGGATTTAAAGAAACTGCAGCTTCAAACATCTGTGACGTGTTTCAGTTTCTCCGCTTTCAAATCAATTAACTTGCGCTGCGGCGAATTGGCTAGTGAAACAGCAATAATGAATTCCGCCGTCAGCGGTATTCACTTACGATCGCGGCTTCGCAAATTCGCAAACTTATGTCTTCGTGCTTATAGCAGTTTCACATAGCGATGTGGGCTAGTGGATTAGTGCACACATCACGTCTGTAATTCATCTCCCTCTGCTGTAGGTTCGAGGCTTACCATCTTCACCTAACATTTTTATTTATTTTTTTTGTTTATATTTCTAAAATGTAACGGATTACATCATATATATTGCTAAATAATGTTACACTCAGAAGCGCTTGCAAACTTACAGCATTTTAAGTGGTTTTATGATCTTGTCTGTGTGTCGAATCAATCTTATGATTGAAAGTAGCAAAGGCAAGTGACCAAACCCCTACACTACTTCAGGGCAGGATAAAACCTCACAATTTTACCATGGTCTTCTTCCCAGATTCCATACAATGTTTAGTTCTTTAGCTATATGTGCTTTTTAGCCTTAACACACTCCTTTTTTTCCACCATACAGCTTTATTCTGCACAATAGCTAAGTGCTTTGCAACTTCACTGCATTTAACAACGTCATGGGTTCAAATCCCAACAATCACTACACTTGGGATCTCTTTTCACTCTCATTTTTTTTACAGTTTTTTTAAACTATCTTGAATTTGGGGGGGGGGGGGGTGGAGGGGGGGGTGTCCTACCCAAATTTCAAGCACATTAATGGAAACAACACAATTTTGATTTTATGAGTGTGGTCCTAGTTTTCTCGAGATGCAATTCTTTACATATTTACCATGGTTCTTACAATTTCTTGACCAATAAACATAGGTGTCTGATATTGGACTCTCTCCATATTTCAACAACACAGACCCTCATAGTCCAACACTACATTTGCCTCACACCTCAACACAACACTGTCACATCCCTACTCTACATTACAACCCCTCACATCACCAGTACAAGCAGCATGCAAAGTGCAAAGCTCCGGCCTTGGCAGCTTAATGGGCCATACACTAAGAATTTTTCAAGACTTTTTCCTGTAGACTTAACCAAACCATATAATATGAGGTCAAACCTGAACACTTTCGATTTGGATGCAATCAGGCAGGCCCTTGCACTACATAGAAAATGTCAATCTGAAGGATAAAGTCTTCTCTAAATCTTACAGTGTGTATGGCCCTTTTGTCTGTAGGCACCCACACAAAACAAAAAACACATGTTCAATTCTAAAGTCTTTATTTATTCTGACAGCATAAGGAGGGATGCAGCAAGATATTGTCACTCTCCAGTCCGTGTGCCTTTACAGCACCAGCCCACGATCTTTGCTCCATGGCTACGGGATTCTGATGTCTTCCACAACTTCAGGCAGAGTTCAGAATCCATTCTGCACCTCTACCAGCTCATAGGGGACAGGCATGGCCAGGTTGCTGGTCAGCTTCCAAGCCACTGTTCATGTTGGTCATCAATTGCAAAACTACACTTGCTTTGACTCCAACTTAGATTATCCTAGATACACATCATCCTAGCACACACAATTCATGTGAGAATCTAATTTTAGGTACTTACAGACTAGTTCAGGGGAGCCTGGAGTGGGGGAGGATGGGGGAGACCCTTCATGGGGGGATGGTGTCCCTTCATAGGGTGATGGTGTCATATCTCCTAGAAACACAAAGACACGGATACAATCCTTGAACAAAAGCTATTTGATAAAGGCACACAGAAAGTAGTCTGGAAACATTGAAGGTAGTAGTTACAGTGGACTGGGTAAGCAGTGGCCCCTCTTCCCCAGTCCTCCACAACAAACATCCTCAATGTCAGCTGGTACAAAACCCCAATGTCAAAATATATATATTACAGCCCTTATATTTCCCAGGACACATTGAACACACAAATACATGTAGAATACTTACTTCCCATTTGAGGAGAGCCCAGGTCCTCATCTGAGTCAGACCAATTGGCCTCTTCTTGGCCAACAGTTTTTTCCTGGCCCGGATCCAGGCGACTTGGCCCTGCCTGAGGCTCCTCTCTTGCTGAAGTTACATCAACCACAAAAGAAAACAAAACAAACAATCATTCCTCCAAGTTCGACCCAATACACAACACAACAGCACATCCACATTACTTACACTGGGCCTGAGAAGTGTGAGGCTCCAGATCCTCATCACTGGTTTCTACAAAAATAAACCAAAAAATAAACAACAAAAATAATACATTATATATTATTTATGGACACAAATAGGCAGTAACCTCTCATCATGCTAGCACCATACTCAATGCCCCTACAATTCAGAACATAGAAGTGCACTTACACCAATGAGATGCATTGAGCATGTTTTAAAACAGGAGGGCACCATGCAAATTAAACGGTCGCCTAAGGGTTCGCACCTACAGGGGCCTTGCAGCCAGTGGCGGAGCACCAACATTTCGAAGGGCACGAAGGGCATTTCGAGAGTCAGGGAAATTGCCCAAGTCAAAGATTGCTTTCAATCCTCGGATCTAAAAGTTGCAGCAGTGTGCTGCAGTCCCTTCACTGCGTCTGCCAGGTGTCTGTTGTCCACTGACACTTACTCCTCCTTCTCTGACTGGGGATTGGCCGTCTGATCATGTTATCCTAAGATCTTGAGGAATCGGTAGGTGTGTACCTGCACCAGTAGGAAGTTACTGCCTTGTCAACTCACTCTGCTATCATCGGTTGTTGCTCTGGGAGGAGAGTTCCGCCCTGGACCCGTAACATACAGGTAACCAGGCCCAGACTTGATATTTTGCAGGCTGCTCATAGATTTGTGGTGTCTACTATACAAAGGGGTGAGTAGCCCCAGGGAATTTGAAAGAGTCCGAAAATGGTTGGTGGAGGAGGAGGAGAAGAAGGCCCTGGGTGGCTGGGGGACAAGGAGAGGGCCCCTGGGTGTTTTCTAGAGGAGGAAAGACCCCCAATGACTCCAGAGTCAGTTGCCAGGGAAGAGTGTGGAGTTGAGCAAGTCCTGCATATCTGACATGAAAGCCAAACATGGTGGAGATGGAGCACTCTGCCCTACACAATGACAGCACCAGAGGTGGAAGGTGAGGGGTAGCGGGTCTTTGACATTATAGAGCATATGGACTCTGTCCATTATTGTTAGTTTGGTTTGGAGTTGTCCTTTAGATGTTTAACTCTGTTGTTTTTGCCCTGAGCTGTGAGGGACTGAGGTATGACAGCCCACTATGCTGGGACTTATAGTGCCCTAGAATGTGGAGGACTGAGGAATCCTTAGTCCCTAACAGAGGGCACTACAAGTCTTAGCATAGCAGGCAGTAGTTCCTTAGTCCCCTACAGAGAGCAGTACAAGTCCAAGCAGGTAGTCTTCTGTGTTGGGACTTGTTGTGCCCTTGACTGTGGTGGACTGAGGAAGGGAAGTGTAAGGGGGTCTGTGTAAGCTCAGATGTATGGGGGAGCTTTGGTGACCACAGAGTTCCCTTTTACACCAGAGTCCCCAGCTTTCCCACTCAAATAATGGTTCCCTGAACTCTCCTTACATCAGAGACTTCACACTTCCCTCTTACAGTGTAGTAAGTCTGGAGACTCCGATGTAAAGGGGTCTCTGTGAAATGTGATTAGAGATTAGACATTTCTAAAATGTACATTTTTCTACTTACGATCCACAATTTGTAGCAGCTCAAATGGCTCGCTGCGTCTGAAGGCATAATTCAATGTGGCAGTCCTCCTCCTCCCCTTCTTCACCAAAAGTACAAAAGGGTGTCGCCCGCCCGCTTTTGCTAGAAGCAGAAGAGAAAAAATAAACATTAAAAAAAATCCTGTACATAGTAGTATTAAAGGTTGTGAAGAGACACTTGATGGAGGTAGGAAAGGTAGGAGCGAGAGGGAGGGGAGGGGGGGGGTTGTTGGTATTTGTGTTGTTGCATACCTAAACACATGTCCACCTACCCACAAAATTATAACCTATCTGGTCACATGTCATGTATATTTTTACTTACCGGAGATTTGCTCCACAGCCTTTTTCAGGAGCCTGGGTGAGCGCCTTTTGGCATCACTCCAGGCCCGCTGAAGATCAACCACCAGAGGCAGGAAGTTGAATCTCCGCAGCAGCCTCATCCGGAGACGACACATCATTTTGTACTTTTGGTGAAGATGCACGTTCACCTGATCATACCCCCAGAGGAGGAGGAGCTGTGGAAAGAGCAATGTATGTTTGAGTCCAAGTATGTCCAAAAAAGTACAGTCTTACAAAAACATGCTAGGTCGTCTTTGAGATTTTGTAGAACAAAGAATACCATTTCTGGGGATACATAGACATCGATGTCAAAATCTACCTCCATGACATAGGTTGCCCCAACTGATGATTTCCTCTACATGATCTATACATTTTGACAATTGTCCTTTCATTACACACCCAGGGCCGCCATCAGGGGGGGACAGCCAATACACATGTAGGGGGCCAGAGTGCCTGTAGGGGCCCCTGACCCACCATCCATGAAGTGTGCAGGAGACAGTAGCCAGCTGACACATAAGGCAGGAGAAGCGCCGAAGGATAAATGCATAGTAAGCACACTAAACTAGCTGGAAGGCCTGGGACTCAGGAGATGTTAGGAGGAAGGGACTTAAGAGCCTTTCAGCTACTCATTGGCTGAGGAGGTAACAGGAGGCAGGCTGATCCACTTCCTGCTGCCTCCTTAGCCAATGGGTACACAGGGTGCACTGTCCATCACTGCACAGCCTTGTGCTTCCTCTGCTGATGGGATAGAATTCCTCTGCCAAAATAACATGCAGCAGAGATGGAGATAAGAGAGATGTAAATTAAATATT